>NW_012099821.1:314279-319116 GCF_000951045.1 Mandrillus leucophaeus
TTGTCTGGTTTTGGTGTCAGAGTACTACTGGCTTTGAGAATGAGTTTGAAAGTATGCCAGTGTCCCCTGTTTTTCAGAATAGTTTGAGTAGGATTGGTACTAGTGCTTCTTTAAATGTTTGATATAATTCAGCAGTTAAGTCTGTCCTGGGCTTTTCTTTCCTGGGTGACTTTTTATTACAGGTTCTATCTTTTTACTTATTATTGATCTGTTCAGTTTTTGGATTTCTTCCTGTTTCAATCTTGGTAAGTTTTATGTGTCTAGGAATGTGTTCATTTCTCCCAGATTTTCCGATGTATTTTATGTGTTAATTTATTCTGTGTTCGTTTATTCTATATATTCCAAAGGATCATAGTAGCTACTAATGATCCTTTGAATTTCTGCATTATCAGATGCAATGTCCACCTTTTCATCTCTGATTAAACATTACTTTTCTACTGTTTGCTTTTTGATATCACAAAGTTAATAACTTTACAGTAAATTCTTGCTTTTCAGTTTTCAGCACTTAGGATTCTTATTTGAAAGCAATAGAAGCTGATTCCTAAGCTAAAAGAAAAAATATTAAATTTCTTGTTATTTAGAATGATTTTCTTAAAACAGATTCAATATCAGGTAAAAGTACAGATAATGTAACTATTCCTGATCTTTTTAGCTACATTCACTTTTGGCAAGAATATAATAGATAGGCAGGGCACGGTGGCTCACGCCTGTAATCCCAGCACTTTGGGAGGCTGAGGCAGGAAGATCACCTGCGGTTAGGAGTTTAAGACCAGCCTGGCCAACATGGTGAAATCCCATCTCTACTAAAATTAGCTGGGTGTGGTGGTGGGCACCTGTAATCCCAGCTATTCGGGAGGCTGAGGCAACAGAATCACTTGAACCTGGGAGGCGGAGGTTGCAGTGAGCCAAGATCGTGCCACTGCACTCCAGCCTGGGTGACTGAGCGAGACTTTGTTGCAAAAACAAAAAACAACAAAAAAAATTGCCCCTAGCAGTAAATATTAGCTTTTAAATTATTTTTAATTTTATAGAACAAAAAAAGACATCTTGTTTAACTTACAGTTATTTTAATTTGCCTTTCTTTGTTTCCTTGTTAAGCTAAATTTTCTTTAATCATTTATTAGCCATTTGTATTTATTCATGTTGGTGTTGTGAAAAAAAGTAAATCTTGGAATTCCCAAATCACTAAGACAAAGGAAAAATCAAGCTAGGAACTGCATGGGGCAAACCTGCCCCATTGTATTCCTAAAAAGATAGCTACTAAGATTAAAAAGCTGCATACCTCCCTCACAATTGGTCCACAAAGAAATTCCTTGCAGACAAAGGACAAACAGAACTCAGGAGAAACCCTTTGCTCACTGAGATAAATGCATATCTAATTGCTTCCTTTGGAAAGGAATCAGAAACTCAAAATAATATAACCGTTTGTCTTCTATCTACCTATGACCTGGAAGCCCCTCCTCCCCTCTTCGAGTTGTCCCACTTTTCTGCACCAAACCAATGTACATTTTTACACATATTGATTGATGTCTCATATCTCCCTATAGCATATAAAACCAAGCTGTTCCCTGACCACCTTGGGCATATGTTGTCAATACTTCCTGAGACTGTGCCACAGGTGCATCCTTAACCTTGGCAAAATAAACTTTCTAAATTGACTGAGACCTGTCTCAGATATTTCGGGTTCACAGTGTGAATTATCTGATAATGGGTTTTGCCCATATTTTCTACTGTGCTGATATAAAGAGCTATCTATATTTTACATAGATATATGACAGTATAGACATAATACCATTTATGGAGTGGAGAATAAAATTTTTTAGAAAAATATTGTACCTAATATATTTATCCAATATATATTTGCTGGTCATATGAAAATTTAACAAACATCAAATGAAAAAGAAAGAATATATGTGTGTGTGTACATATATATCATATATAGCATATGTTATTAAATATATAAGCATTTTTATTAAAGTCTAATTTACATATTATAAAAATGTATATTTTAAACTGTGCAATGTGGTAACTTTAGACAAATGTATAAAGCTGTGATATAAACCATCACCACAATTTAGATAATGAACATATTCATTGCTCCCAAGAGTTTCCTTGCAACTTTTGTCGTTCTTTCTTCTTGTGTGTCCTTGTGCCCACCCTCTGTTCCAAGCAACCACTTATCTGCTTTCTGTCAGTAAGTTTATTTTACATTTTTTGGGGGGGGAAGTTAAATAGCACTAACTGATACATGGAATTAAATAGTATTATTATTTTTTAGTCTAGCGTTTTTCACTCAGCATAATTATTTGGAGCTTGATGCATGTTGTTTTTCATAACAATAGCTATTCCTTTTTCTTTCTGAATAGCAATCTGCTGTATGAATATACCATAGTTTATCTAAGTATATGTTGATGAACATTTGTGGCTACTATGAATGAGGCTGCCATGAACATTTATTTATAAGTCTTGGTGTGAGCATGTGCCTTCATTTCTCTTGAGTAAATACTTAGAAAAGAAACAACTTAATCATAGGGTAGGAATAATTTCATCATATGTTGAACTTCTTAAGTAACTGCCAAACTATTTTTCAAAATGGTCGTATCATTTGGTATAGATAATAATTTTCTATGAATGTCAAAATGTCCTATGGTAGTCACAGTGAAAAACACAATTGACAAAGAAGTTTGGTCACCTCTGTGATTTACAATAACCGAACACAATAACCCTAATTATGATTGATAACACAATCTCAGACATCAGAACTCTGGAAATCCCATACAATTCTGGAACACATGTTAACATTTTTCACTAAAATATGGCCTGAAGATCAAACACTACCTTATTCCAACAATCCTATGCAGACCGGGCACGGTGACTCACGCCTGTAATCCCAGCACTTTGGGAGGCCGAGGTGGGCAGATCGCCTGAGGTCCAGAGTTCAAGACTAGCCTGGCCAACATAGTGAGACCCCTGTCTCTACAAAAATACAAAAATTATCCAGGCATGATGTCGGGTGCCTGTAATCCCAGCTACTTGGGAGGTTGAGGCAGAAGAATCACTTGAACCCAGGAGGTGGAGGTTACAGTGAACCGACATCCTGCTACTGCACTCCATCCTAGGTGACAGAGTGATACTCTGTCTCAAAAAAATAAAAAAAAAATCTTATGTAACTAAGCATGTTAAATAATCCTGTTTATCACTCCTTTGGACACTCCAGGGGTTCTCTTTAGCATCAAAATGCTAGGGGTTAGGAAAGACAATTTTGAAGCTGTAAAGGCTTAACACACTTAATAAAATTTCAGGTTATTTTAAGTCATCCATTTAAATCATGACTCAAAGCGAAAAACTTTATTCACTAAGAGGGAAGACCTAGTCTTCCAAACAATCTGTCTCTTATCCTTCCCTTCTTTTGTCGTATTTTATTCACAAAGCAAACAAAAATCTTTCATTGCATGAAAATCTTGTTAAAGAGAAAGCAAAATTTCACCTTGCATTAGTCTATTAATGTCAACCCCAATTCTTTAAAAAATGAAACCTTACAGACAAATCTATTTAATCTTAATCAGTTTGGCCATGAACTGAGAGTCTTATAAATCTTTTACAACACTTCATAAATTTTTGTTAAAGAGCATATTAGTGCCTCAGGAAAACCTTGTTGTGTTTTTATTTTAATGTTCAATTTACAGAAAAACCAAATAATACTCTTTTGAATTTAGTCAATATGTTCACAAACAGATTTTCTCTTTAAAAGATTAATTTTTACAAACCTTCCATAACTTGTTTTAGCCATTAGCTTTATCTTACCTAATTTAAAACAATCCTTTAATCCTCTGAACTAGATGAAAATTTACATTCCCATACGTTCTTATATTCTTTTACTAAAGATACATTTTACTCTCCTTACACACTTTGTATTTAAATCTATTTTCAGTAGACTCCACTACATGTTATAATGGTAGCTCTTAGCAATTTTTAATTTCGAAATACCTGGTAAGTTATTTTAGTTACATACGTAGGTGCAGATAAGGCCTGACTATTTCCAGTATAGCTAGGAGCATGGTATCTGTCCCCAGGCCTTACCAAACTATAAAGCAGGAAAGTTAAACAATTTTCTTTTTTTTCTTTTTTTTCTTTAATTATACTTTAAGTTCTATGGTACATGTGCACAACGTGCAGGTTTGTTACATATGTATACATATGCCATGTTGGTGTGCTGCACCCATTAACTCGTCATTTACAGTAGGTATATCTCCTAATGCTATCCCTCCTCACTCCCCCCAACCCACGACAGGCCCCGGTGTGTGATGTTCCCCACCGTGTCCAAGTGTTCTCATTGTTCAATTCCCACCTATGAGTGAGAACCTGCCATGTTTGGTTTTCTGTCCTTGCAATAGTTTGCTGAGAATGATGGTTTCCAGCTTCATCCATGTCCCTACAAAGGACATGAGCTCATCCTTTTTTTATGGCCACATAGTATTCTCTGGTGAATATGTGCCACATTTTCTTAATCCAGTCTATCATTGATGGACATTTGGGTTGGTTCCAAGTCTTTGCTATTGTGAATATTGCTGCAATAAACATATGTATACATCTGTCTTTATAGCAGCATGATTTATAATCCTTCAGGTATATACCCAGTAAAGTAATGGGATGACTGGGTCAAATGGTATTTCTAGTTCTAGATCTTTGAGGAATCGCCACACTGTCTTCCACAATGGTTGGACTAGTTTACAGTCCCACCAACAGTGTAAAAGTTTTCCTATTTCTCAACATCCTCTCCAGCACCTGTTTTTTCCTGACTTTTTAATGATTGCCATTCTAACTGGTGTGAGATGGT
>NW_012099821.1:323694-324781 GCF_000951045.1 Mandrillus leucophaeus
GATTTGGCTCTCTGTTTGTCTGTTATTGGTGTATAGGAATGCCTCTGATTTTTGCACATTGATTTTGTGTCCTGAGACTTTACTGAAGTTTCTTATCAGCTTAAGGAGATTTTGGGCTGAGATGATGGGGTTTTCTAAATATACAATCATGTCATCTGCATACAGGGACAATTTGACTTCCTGTTTTCCTAATTGAATACCCTTTATTTCTTTCTCCTGCCTGATTGCCCTGGCCAGAACTTCCAACACTTTGTTGAATAGGAGCGGTGAGAGAGGACATCCCTGCCTTGTGCCAGTTTTCAAAGGGAATGGTGACAGTTTTTGCCCATTCAGTATGATGTTGACTGTGAGTTTGTCATAAATAGCTCTTATTATTTTGAGATACATCCCATCAATACCTAGTTTATTGAGAGTTTTTAGGATGAAGGGCTGTTGAATTTTGTCAAAGGCTTTTTCTGCATCTATTGAGATAATCATGTGGTTTTTGTCTTTGGTTCTGTTTATATGACGCATTATGTTTATTGATTTGTGTGTGTTGAACTAGCCTTGCATCCTGGTGATTAAGCCAACTTGATCGTGGTGGATAAGCTTTTTGATATTTTGCTGGATTCTGTTTGCCAGTATTTTATTGAGGATTTTTGCATCGATGTTCATCAGGGATATTGGTCTAAAATTCTCTTTTTTTGTTGTGTCTCTTATCAGGATGATGCTGTTCTCATAAAATGAGTTAGGGAGGGTTCCCTCTTTTTCTATTCATTGGGATAGTTTCAGAAGGAATGGGACCAGCTCCTCTTTGTACCTCTGGTAGAATTCGGCTGTGAATCTGTCTGGTCCTGGACTTTTTTTTCGTTGGTAGGCTATTAATTATTGCCTCAATTTCAGAGCCTATTATTGGTCTATTCAGGGATTCAACTTCTTGCTGTTTTAGTCTTGGGAGGGTGTATGTGTCCAGGAATTTATCTCTTTCTTCTATATTTTCTAGTTTTTTTGCGTAGAGGTGTTTATAGTATTCTCTGATGGTAGTTGTATTTCTGTGGGGTCAGTGGTGATATCCCCTTTATCATTTTTTATTGCATCTATTTGATTC
>NW_012099821.1:325741-336368 GCF_000951045.1 Mandrillus leucophaeus
TAAAGTCTCCCATTATTATTGTGTGGGAGTCTAAGTCTCTTTGTAGGTCTCTAAGGACTTGTTTTATGAATTTGGGTTCTCCTGTATTGGGTGCATATATATTTAGGATAATTAGCTCTTCTTGTTGAATTGATCCCTTTACCGTTATGTAATGGCCTTGTCTCTTTTGATATTTGTTGATTTGAAGTCTGTTTTATCAGAGACTAGGACTGCAACCCCTGCTTTTTTTTGTTTTCTATTTCCTTGGTAAATCTTCCTCCATCCATTTATTTTGAGCCTATGTGTGTCTCTGTACATGAGGTGGGTCTCGTGAATACAGCACACTGATAGGTCTTGACTCTTTATCCAATTTGCCAGTCTGTGTCTTTTAACCGGAGCATTTAGCCCATTTACATTTAAGATTAATATTGTTATATATGAATTTGATCCTGTTATTATGATGTTAGCTGGTTATTTTGCTCGTTGGTTGATACAGTTTCTTCCTAGCATCAATGATCTTTATAGTTTGGCATGTTTTTGCAGTGGCTGGTACTGGTTGTTCCTTTCCAAGTTTAGTTCTTCCTTCAGGAGCTCTTGTAAGGCAGGCCTGCTGGGACAAAATCTCTCAGCATTTGCTTGTCTGTAAAGGATTTTATTTCTCCTTCACTTCTGAAGCTTAGTTTGGCTGGATATGAAATTCTGGACTGAAAATGCTTTTCTTTAAGAACGTTGAATATTGGCCCCCACTCTTTTCTGGTTTGTGCAGTTTCTGCTGAGAGATCCATTGTTAGTCTGATGGGCTCCCCTTTGTTGGTAACTCGACCTTTCTCTCTGGCTGCCCTTAACATTTTTTTCTTCATTTCAGCTTTGGTGAATCTGACAATAATGTGTCTTGGAGCTGCTCTTCTCGAGGAGTATCTTTGTGGTGTTCTCTGTATTTCCTGAATTTGAATGTTGGCCTGCCTTGCTAAGTTTGGGAAGTTCTCCTGGATAATATCCTGCCGAGTGTTTTCCAACTTGGTTCCATTCTCCCTGTTACTTTCACATACACCAATCAGACGTAGATTTGGTCTTTTCGCATAGTCCCTTATTTCTTGGAGGCTTTATTCATTTCTTTTTACTCGTTTTTCTCTAAACTTCTCGCTTCATTTCATTCATTTGATCTTCAATCACTGATACCCTTTCTTCCACTTGATTGAATCAGCTGCTAAAGCTTGTACATGTGTCATGTAGTTCTCATGCCATGGTTTTCAGCTCCATCGGGTCATTTAAGGTCTTCTCTACGCTGTTTATTCTCGTTAGCCATTCGTGTACTCTTTTTTCAAGGTTTTTACTTTCTTTGCGATGGGTTCGAATATCCTCCTTTAGCTAGGAGAAGTTTGTTATTGCCGATCGTCTGAAGCCTTCTCTCAGCTTGTCAAAGTCATTCTCCGTCCGGCTTTGTTCCGTTGTTGGCAAGGCGCTGTGTTCCTTTGGAGGAGAAGATGCGCTCTGATTTTCAGAATTTTCAACTTTTCTGCTCTGGTTTCTCCCCATCTTTGTGGTTTTATCTACCTTTGGTCTTTGATGATTGTGACCTATGATGTGGCCAAATAGGAACAGCACCAGTCTACAGCTACCAGTGTAACCAATGCACAAGATGGGTAATTTCTGCATTTCCAACTGAGGTACCGGGTTCATCTCACTGGGGCTTGTTGGACAGTGGGTGCAGCCCAGAGAGTGTGAGCCAAAGCAGGGCATGGCATTACCTCACCCCGGAAGCCCAAAGGGTTGGGGAATTCTCTTTCCTAGCCAAGGGAAGCCATGACAGACAGCACCTGGAAAATCGGTACACTCCCACCCTAATACTGAGCTTTTCCAATGGTCTTAGCAATCGGCACACCAGGAGGTTATATCCTGCACCTGGCTTAGAGGATCCCACGCCCACAGAGTCTTGCTCACTGCTGGCACAGCAGTCTGAGATAGAACTATAAGGTGGCAGCAAGGCTCGGGGAGGGGCGTCCGCCATTGCTGAGGCTTGAGTAGGTAAACAAAGTGGCCTGGGAAGCTCAAACTGGGTGGAGCCCACCACAGCTCAAGGAGGCCTCCTGTCTCTGTAGACTCCACTGCTCAGGGCAGGGCATGGCTGAACAAAAGGCAGCAGAAACTTCTGCAGACTTAAACGTCCCTGTCTGACAGCTTTGAACAGAGTAGTGGTTCTCCTAGCACAGAGTTGGAGATATGAGAATGGATAGACTGCCTCCTCCAGTGGGCTGCTGACCCCTGATAGCCTAACTGGGAGACAACTCACAGTAGGGCCGACTGACACCTCATACAGCCGGGTGCCCCTCTGAGATGATGCTTCCAGAGGAAGTATCAGGCAGCAGCATTTTACGTTCTGCAATATTTGCTGTTCTGCAGCCTCTGCTGGTGATACCCGGGCAAACAGGGTCTGGAGTGGGCCTCCAGCAAACTCCAACAGACCTGCAGCTGAGGGTCCTGATTGTTAGAAGGAAAACTAACAAACAGAACAATTTTCAAAAGCCAAAGCAGTTTATGACCTTAAAGCCTTTAGTCAAGCTAGTTTCTGACTTGCATAATTTAGACCATGTCTATATTTTGAAGACATTTCTACTTTTGTTTTACCAATAATTTTAAAGCTAGCCTGTCTACATATAGCAATATATGTTGTTACAACATGACAGTAAGTGTACAAATAAACACATCTAGACATGTATACATACACAAATGAAGATCCAATAGCTTGGAACCCTAGTCATAAGATAGCACTGTGAGCTTACCAGTTTTACTTTGTTTGCTCCAATAGGTAATCCAATGAAGGCTGTCAAAGAAAATTTCGGGTAAAGCAGTTTCTATGACAGTTTGATTTTTAAAGGCCAAACTTCCCCAGACTCCAAAGAACACTGGGACCAAACAGCACCAAAGGAGAACATCACAAGTTAAAACAGGCCCCTGCTTAGAACAGCAGCACAAAACCCTGGATACATGCAATGCAATCTTACTTTCCTATTCAACAGTAAAACTCCAGATTCCATACAATATTGGGGCCAAACAGTAGTGTAACTGTGAGAGAAAATTCTAAGGAGGGTTTAGTACTAGACCCCAGAACCTCTGCCAAGGGCATCCCGTTTGGAGAGGTGGAGGTCCAGAGGATCCCCTGGGGTGTCCCCCTGTGGAATTCAACCTTAGAGTGTCAGATGTCTCTGACCTTAGGTAGGCACTGGTGCTGCTTTGTGTTTTCCCTCCAGAGGCAATGGCCTACTACGAGCTTTGTAAGGCCATACTTTCTCATGCTTCCCCTTCCAGCAGAGTGATAGCCATGAATTAAAAGGCATTGCAGCTTTATTTTTGTTTCAAAATAGTTGATCTAAGAACTTGATTTTCTTTAAGCCAATCAGAGCTCTCTTATATAAACATCATACACATAACACATGTATAACTACACAGACAGAAGGAGATTCAGTAGTTGTAAGATTTTTTATGTGCCAATCTCCTATTTGCATTGCTGGCCCTGGGGTGGAGCACTTCAAGAACAAGGGCTAGGAAAACATGCAGTTTCTATGGCCTAATAAGTAGGAATAGCTGGAAGACAAAAACAGATTTTGAGAGGGATACATCCACCTCTAATCCCTGGTGCTCCATGAGGAAAACAGAGGTTTTTTCAAAAATGAGTCAGTGGTGCCTCCTTTGTTTTCCCAAGAAGTCCCAGGACTTCAGGGATTATTTTGGGGCCCTTCATGTGTGCAATAGGATTGGTAAGACAAAAATGGAGACCAGTTCAGTCGACTGATAAAACCTTTTTTCAGAAAAACAAGATCCATGATGAGAAAAGACATAAAGGCCTTTTAAATATACCTATAGCTTGGATAACCATAGACATCTACTTTTAAATAAGCTAACTTTTAACTGTAACACACCTTTTTAAAGTCATTTTAAATCTCTTATTTCCTAACTTTAGCCATGCCAAATGGCCATTTGAATTCTTGAAGGGGCAGAGAATACAGTGATTTTTATCCTTACTGCTACTAGTTTGCATGAAGAAAGAGAAGCCAGAGGCCTGGTGCAGTGGCTCACACCTGTAATCCCAGCACTTTGGGAGGCTGAGGTGGGCAGATCACGAAGTCAGGAGATCGAGACCATCCTGGCTAACATGGTGTGACCCCGTCTCTACTAAAAATACAAAAAAAAAAAAAAAAAAAAATAGCTGGGCGTGGTGGCAGGTGCCTGCAGTCCCAGCTACTCAGGAGGCTGAGGCAGGAGAATGACATTAACCCAGGAGGCAGAGTTTGCAGCGAACTGAGATTGCACCACTGCACCCCAGCCTGGGTGACAGAGCAAGACTCCATCTCAAAAAAAACAAAAAAACAAATAAACAAACAAAAAACAGAGAAGCCAGAAATCTGACTGGCAAGAACCTTTGCCCTTTTGCTGGCATGTCAGGCTTCTGGGTTCCCTTGCCCTGAGACATGGAGCCCTTTGACCCTGGAGTCTGTGAAGGGGAAAAAGCTATTTTCTTTTTTCAGAGCCTGAGGGTCAAACGAGTCCAGCGATTTAGGATACATTTGAGGAGTGCAGGCTGAAAATGATTTGTTGGTTACCCATCTGGAAAGAGGGATAAAAGTCTTCCCTTTGTTCCTCTGTCTTCCTAGCAAATACCTGGGGTACATGACAGAGAGAAGAAAAGGCATCCCACTTAATTCTTTTGACCTTATATCCCCAAGTCCCGGTGATCTGCGCAGGTGCTGACCATGGGTGTAGGTGCAACCTTCACCCATGAAGTTGGAGGCATAGCTGCCAGGCACTCACCTGAGCACAGCCTAAGCCTCCCACTGTCAGTCACATTTGAGTTCCCTAAACCCTATCCATGCCATGAAGGTGAGCATGATCTTCCCATCCATGAAGCAGGAGGGCCTAATTGGCAGGAATTAGTCATGCTCACCTGCCCTGTGCCCTTTGACTCCCACTGTCATCTGCCTCAGGTCTATTATTCCATTTCAGGGCTTCAAACTGAAGCTTTGGACAAAAGGTGCCTTGGGCGTGTATGAACCCATTAAATTAGTTCCAGATAGCCCTCACCAAATTAGCGCTAGTAACTGGCAGGGGCTGCTCCACCATTGCCTCCCTATCACAAGCAGGTGAAGCTGTGGGGCCAAGTGCAAGGGAGAGAGAAAGGGAGTCCCAGTAAGTGGGGACCTGGCCTAAGCAGGTGACAACTAAGAGGTTGGGTTTTTCCTGAGATGCCCTTCATGGTCATGCTAAGAGACAAGGCAGAGGTTGGAGAGGAGAACTTAAAGGCCCACTTAAGCCCAGGAGGAGATCCAACCTCCTTCCCTTGATCCCTAGAATCACGCGGGCTCCTGGATGGCAATGACAGTCTGAACCACCAGAGTCAGCGAAAGGAACCCTGGGACCAGTCAGTCCGGCTACACCATTTGGAAGATGGCAAGCTAGACCTTGCAACCCATGTCTCAGGGACAGTCTGCCTTCCAATGATGCACATTTGCAGCAGTCGACAGTGTATCATGAGGACTCTGGGGTTTGTGAGCCTGCAAGGTGGCTATTAGAGGTTCTGCCTTTTTCTTGTGTCTCCTTCCCTCTCTTTGGCCTCCTGATCCCTATTTTAAAAGGCCAAGGTGGCCATTTCAGGAGGTCTTCTAAAGTATTACCTAGTCCTATGGCCTGTTTCTGCAGCTTCCTCCTGCTATCAGGGGCAGCCTGAGTAATAAACTCATCCCCTAAAACCAGCTGTTCCTCTATTGAATCTGGAGATTGAGTGGTATGTTTTACCAAGTCCCCTCTTAGATTTCCCAGGAAGGCAGTGGGACTCTCATCCAATCCCTAGTCTACCATGCATAGCCCACTGCAATCAGGAGGTCTAGTCCCAGTCCCTTGCAAGCCATCCAATATGTACACCTGTAAGGGCTTCCTTTTCCATTCTCCCGTTTCATCATTGGACTCTTATTTAGGGTCCTCCAATGGTACTTCTATTCTATACTTAGGTTAAGTTCTGGAAGGCCCATATATGCCTGTCAGGGCCATCTGAAAACCTGCTAGGATCCCTGTTAATTTGCTGTAAGCCCTGAAGATAAAGGGGCACCTGAATCTAAATGGGACCATATTTACTACATGTCTGTTGTAGGAGCAGGAGGGAGACTGGGACCTTCTTAAAATGACTTCTAGGATGAGGCAAGCTTGGAGGAGAAAATGGATAGGGAGGAGTGGAGGGAGTTGATTCCCCTGCTGGAGGTACCACTGGGGTTTGTTTCCCCAGTTCCCTGGGATTGACCCTTGCAGCCTCTCCTGAGATGGCCACTAGGAAGACTGAATTGCAATCCTACAATGTTGGCAAAGGTCTGGGTTACCCTAGAAGGCAAAGAAGGCCTTCACATAAGGGACCTTGGACTATTTGCCCTCGTGTTTATGGAAAAGCTTTCTTCTTAAGGCAATGCTTTTCTGTGCCTCATGGTGCTTGGCCCTAAGTTGGCAACCAAATAAATTACAAGAACATTTTTACCACAAATTTACATACAGATACCAAGACATACTTTTCTTTGTGCTACTCTTAACCTTATATCTTATACTTTCAATGACAACACCAAATGCTCATTCTACACAGTAGTATCTCTGTTTGGCAACATTCTTGACATTTTAATATTGTATATAAAAGAAGAACCATGACGGCATAAAATAAACAATGATAGGAAAGACTAAGGTCCTAGCGTGGACACCCTAATGGGCAGTCAGGGACTGGAATTAGTCCAGGAAACTTTGGATAACACCGAGGTGTAGCCTTAGCCAGATATCCTCAGTTGCTCCAGGACCTCTGTCCAGTCTCATGTGACTGTGAGATCTCCATGAAGTGAAACTGGGTTGGAACAAAACCAACATTCCCAACACCAGAGAATGATGGGGGATTGACAGTGTCCTCCCCAGCAAGCCTGTCCTCTTTGTCTTCAGTCTGGCAGCCATGCTAGTCATTTTTAACTGGCTGAGAGTGTTTTTTCTTCATTTTGACTATTACGGAGTTTAGAGACTCCAAAAGAAAAGGACAGAAAGCAGATTCACTTTTACTCGCCCTTCCTGAAGATCCCAGATGAGCCCCCAAAATGTTATGAGATCTTTGAGGGGTGGATTTTCTGGCCAGAAACCTCTGTGGCTGTGGGTGGTTTTGCCCGAGTTCTTGTCCTGTATGCAGGAAGAATGAGGTATGCAGACAAGTGAAGGGTGAATAAGATGAAGATGAGCTTTATTGAGTGTTATAACAGCTCAGAGGAGACCCACAGTCAGTAGCTCCTCTCGTAGGCAGGTCATCCATGGAGCCTTCAGTTCTCAGCAGAGAGGAGGCCCTGGAGAGGGTGGCTCCTCTCTGCATCTGGTCATCCCATCATCTCCAGCTACAGCAGAGAGGATACCTCTTCTCTGCTGCTGGTCCTCCTGTCCCCTCTCTGCCTTCTTTGTCCTCTGATTGTCTTCTGCCCTGCTCTGACTGAACCCAGGGCTTTTATGGACCTCAGAGGGGAGGAAGTGCCTGTCAATTGGTCCATAGGTGGCTATGGGTGGGCCCAGAAGAGATATAATGAGTCCCCTCTCCGGTCAGCGGGATTGGCAGCCTGGCCCCCAGCCTTCAGGACCTCCCTGGCCTGAAGGTGGGGATTCACTGGGAACCTGCCCCACTCTACCCAGGAATCAATCTGCCTCCTGGGGCCAGGCCAGGAATTAATCAGCCTCCTGCTGTCAATCATGGCCTGGGGGCTCTTCCCCAACTCCAGCTCCAAGATTGGAGCAGGTGCCAGGAGTGGAGAGAGGCCAGGCAGCCAGAGCAGACACCCTTGAGTCTGCAGAAAAAGTGTGTGTGTGTGATCCTTCCTGGGTCTCTCAAGGGTATAGGCTGCAGACACACCCTGGTCCTGTGCCTGGGAGGGTGGCTGAAGCAGCACCCAGGAAGGCAGATCTTGCCTGCTCCTGGCCCTACCCAAAGAGCACAGGAAGGCTGAGATACACAGCTGCAGTTTGGATGGCTGTAGCCCTGCCTGGGAGGGCCTGCCTGCTTCATAGAGCAGGAGACTTGGGTCTGCAGCTGTGGTTTAGGTGTAACCAGGGAACTCCTGTCCCAACTCAGAAGGGGTGGGGCTCCCACCGGCTCCATGGAGTGTACAGGCCCAGCTGAGCCCCCCTCCTGCAGCCAGTGTGATGGCCTCTGCCATCAATATCTTCTATCTCAGAGATTCTTTCCTCAGCTGTCTACTAATGAGCCCATCAAAAGCATTCTTTATTTCTGTTACTGTTTATTTCTAAAATTTTAAAATTCTTTCTCAGAATTTTTATCTCTTCTTGTAGTTTCCATCTGTTCTTGCATGTTGTCTGCTCTTTTTATTGAAGCCATTAGCATGTTAATCATAGTTTAGAAAAATTCCTGGTCTGATAATTCCAACATTCCTGTCATATCTGACTCTGATTCTGTTGCTTGTTCAGTTTTTTTTTTTAACCTGCAGTTTTGTTGTTATTATTTTTGCCTGCTAGTAGCTCTGTAATTTTTTGTTGAAAGGTAGATATTGATATACTGAGTAAAAGAAACTGCAGTAAATAGGCCTTTGGTAATAGTGGTAAGGTGTAGGGAGAAAGAAAGTGGTTCACAGCCCTATGATTAAGTCTCAGTCTTTGGTGAGCTTGTGGGCCTGGACTATGAATGTTACATGTGCTTCTGAGTATTTTTTCCCCTCCCCTTAGGTGGGACAGAATGGCTGGAGTCGGTTGAGGTTGAGCATTTGCCTTCCTCCTGGTAGGTTTGGCCCTGACAAAACCCTAGTCTGTTAGGCTTTTGTAAAATAGTTTATTTTGAGGACACACCTTGTTAAGAAAATCATATTGCTCTGTCTTATTTCAAATCTTTTGTTTTGTTTTGTTTTGTTTTTACCACTCACCCTGTTGGAAGCTTGAGACGATTTTTCTCCTATCTTCGTCATGAGGACCTCGTAAGTTTCTGAGGAAAAATTCACAAAAGTGTGAATTGCCCCCACCCTTCCTCAAGCATGAGTGGGTCCTCTGGAATTTCTAACACCTAAAGAAAGAGTAAACACAGAATAAAAATGTATTTTCTCTTTTAGAGACAAGACAATCAAAATCTGAATTTTACTTTGTAAATCAAAGAAAATGACTAAGGCAAGTCTCAATCATTGTAGGAGGTTTATTTGCCAAAGTTAAGGACATGCACCAGGGAGGCACGTCTATGCCTTTCTCCAAAGATGATTTTGACGGCTTCAGTGTTTAAAGGAGAAGGGCAGATATTTGGGGAAGAGAAATATTTTTTACAAGATTCAGTAGATAAAAGGACAAAATGGTTGCATGGTTTTGAGTCTTTGATCAGTCTTTCACTTAATATACAGTTTTCCTGTGAGAGGGTGGTAGAGGAAATAGTCACTCATAATTTAGTGTGGCTCAGTGAATCTGCGTTTTTTTTGTAGGACAACATAGACAATAGGGCAGAGGAAGCAATCAGATATGCATTTGTCTCAGGTGAGTGGAGGAATGACTTTGAGTTCTATCTTTTGTCCTGCACCTGTGAAGATAAGCTATCAATTTACATTGCTAAGGTGAAATTCAGCAGAACTCTTTGAGGGTACAGATCTTGGCGCCCATAAGGAATTTTCTTGTGGGCAAATTGTGAGAGAAGTATGTAACTTCTTATTTTTTTAGCCATCTTATTTAGGAACAAAATGGGAGACAGGTTTGTGTGATCCAGTTCCCAGCTTGAATTTTCCCTTTGGTTTAAGTGAGTTTGGGGAAAATAAGATTTATTTTCCTTTCACAACTTACTGTTTTTTTTTTTTTCTCTGCATTTTCTCATTTGCTTTTAAATGTTATGTTTGCTTTGTGTTAACTGAATTTATTGAGTCTTATTGTGTTTTTAAAGAATCTAATTATAAAGCTCATTTAAAAACAACTTTTCCACAGGTAAGTAATGCGTTAAACAAGTAAGAGCACAGGTATTTTGATTGAAGAGATGGAATCTGTAAACTTTTCTATTCTGTTTTTTCCCCATTATTTGCAGTGTCTTTATAAACACTCCTTCAGAACCTTCTTTGAAAACCACTGCCACTGGCAAATCCATCAATACTTTTCTTTGGGATTTTGTCCCATGTTTTAATGGTTAGGAACTTTTACTTAACTGTGAACTCATTGGTACTACTGATAAGCTTTTCCTTATACGTCTGAATGCTTGATACTTTGAGCCTATGAAATAAACTGAGAGTGGACAGATTACCAGTAGAAAAGGCATACATATTAATTATGAGCATACACATGGAATCTCACAAACTATAAGGCTCAATATTATAGTATAATATTACATATTACAATATGTATTTTTGAGATATTGTCTAATACAAATTAATAATGTGGAATACAGTCATCTAACTTTTTTCTCCTATTCAACTAAGGACTAGTGTTTTTTATATATATATATAGTTATATATATATACACACATATATAGTGTTATATATGTATATGTAGTTATACTGTCTCTTATACACATCTAGATGTGTATAAGAGACAGCCTCTGTCCAGTCTCATGTGACTGTGAGATCTCCATGAAGTGAAACTGGGTTGGAACAAAACCAACATTCCCAACACCAGAGAATGATGGGGGAT
>NW_012099821.1:336448-344292 GCF_000951045.1 Mandrillus leucophaeus
TGTTTTTTATATATATATATAGTTATATATATATACACACATATATAGTGTTATATATGTATATGTAGTTATATATATTTATGTATATATAGTTATATAGTGTTTTTTATATATGCATATACTGTGTGTGTGTGTACATGTGTATAAATCCTACAATCAATATCACTAGTACTTTAAACAATGATTTTTAACTTAGATTTACTCCCATTTTAAACTTGCATTTCTTTTCATTTTTTTCTGCCTGAAATATATTAATGTTTTGATTATTGTGGTCTGCTGATGGCAAATTCTTTCAGGTTTTTTTCAGAAAATGCCTTTATTTCCTTTTCATTCTTGAAGAATGTTTTTGCTGAATATAGAATTCTAGATTGGCAGTCATTTTTATTTACAACTATATGGCTTTGTTTCAACTACAAACTCAGTTATCAGTCTTACTGTTATTCCATTGAAAATAATAAGACTCTTTAACCTAGCTCGTTTTTAACCCAGTTGTTTTGGAAAATTCTTAACCATTTACTTACTAAATATCCCTCTAATAAGCTATCTTAGCACTTCTAATTATGTCCTACGTGTCTTATTATTTTTTCTGTTCTTATGATTTTGTCTCATCATTCTTCAGTTTGTGTTTTCTTTTGTTCTAATTTCTTGTTCACCAATTCCTCGTTTAGCTGAGATTTATCTGGGGTGTTAATCTCATTCACAGAATTCTTTTTTTCAATTTTTATTTTAGATTCAGGGGTGCATGTGCAGGTTTGTTACATGGGTATATTGTGTAGTGCTGAGGTTTGAGGTATGAATGATCTGTCACCCAGTTTTACTAAGCATAATAATCAACAGGTTTTTCAACCCTTCCCTTCTTCTCTCCCTCCCACCTCTAGTAGTCCACAGTGTCTATTGTTGCCATCTTTAAATTCCTTCGTATGCAGTGTTTAGCGTCCACTTATAATTGAGAACATGCAGCATTTCATTTTCTGTTCCTGCCTTAATTCACTTAGAATGTATGACCTCCATCTGCATCCATGTTGCTGCAAAGGACATGGTTTCATTCTTTTTTATGGCTGTGTGGCATTTCACATACCACCTTTTCTTTATCCAATCCACCACTGAAGGGCACCTAGGTTGATTCTATGTCTTGGCTATTGTTGTGCACAGAATTATTAATTTCAGTTATACATTTATCATTTCACAAGGCTTTCGATGGATTCTTTTTTACAGATTATAGTTCTTTGCTAAAGATCTTCATGTTATCTTTTATGTCCTTGGACATTTCAATTATAATTATCAATTCATGATGCAATTTTATCACAAATTAAACTTATATATTTTATTCTGTGTATTAGTTTGTTTTCACACTGCTATAAAGAACTATCTGAGACTGGGCAATTTATAAAGAAAATAGGTTTAATTGTCTCACACTTCCACATGGCTGGGGAGGCCTCGAGAAACTTCTACTCATGGCAGAAGGCAAAGGGGAAGCAAGGCACATGTTACATGGCAGTGGGTAGGGGGCCAGGGAGTGGACTGCCAAACATTTTTATGCCATCAGATCTTGTGAGAACTCACTCACTATTATGAGAAGAGTGTGGGGAAACTGTGCTCATGATTCAATTGCCTCCCACCAGGTGCCTCAACAAGTGAGGATTACAATTTCAGATGAGATTTCGGTGGAGATGCAAAGCCAAATCATATCATTCTGTTTCACTGAATTTTGTTTAGTCTTATGCTGATTTCATATTGATTTAAAAATAGCTTTAGCTTTATGGTATGCTTTTTTTTGAGACAGGGTCTCTCGTTCCGTTGCCTAGGCTGGAATGCAGTGGCATAATCTCGGCTCACTGCAACCTCTGCCTCCTGGCTTCAAGCAATTCTTTGCCTCAGCCTTTCAAGTAACTGGGATTACAGGTGCCTGCCACCACGCCTGGCTAATTTTTGTATTTTTAGTGGAGATGGGGTTTCACCATCTTGGCCAGGCTGGTCTCGAACTCCTGACCTTGTGATCTACCCACCTCGGCCCTCCAAAGTGCTGGGATTACAGGCTTGAGCCACCGCGCCTGGCCTAAATAGAACATTTTTAAACATAATATTAAATATGACAAAAGTGAGCAGTTTTTAAATGTATTTTGTTTTAATAGTATGTTTCTAGTGATTTACCATATTGTGTGATGTAGGCTCTTGGTTTAAGGAAAGAAAAATGTAAGAGTAGAAGCATACTTGTCAAAAAGTCTTGAGTTGAAAATCTAACTTGCAACTTTGTAGATATAGCATCATGAATAATTTATCTAACCTAGATTTATTCATTTTTGAAAAGGTGAAACATTTAGCTAGTTCTTAGGATGCTTATGAAACTTCAGGAGATAGTGCATATGAAGTACATAAATGTACAAAATTATGCACGTAATAGGTAAGATACATACACACATACACACACACACACACACACCCCTCTTCACCATTTTTCACTCTGCTTTATGCCTCAACCAGGTGACTGTTATAAACAGCATTAGCTGTACTTTCTGACCATCTAGTTTCTGGTTGGATTTATTAATACAATGGAAGACACCAGAACATATTAAGGGGTGAAAGGAGGATGAGGTCTGAGTTATTATTCCCCGGTTCCTTTCTTGCCAGTTACACAAGGTTGGCTGTTATCCTATTGCAAATACCATAGTAATCCCTCTTCTGCAACTGTAGCTCTCTCAGGACATCAAGGACCCATCTTTTCCCTTGTACCTTCAGGCTTACAGACAACTGCTTGCTGTCCCCTTGTGCCCTGGTTGACTTCCCTCACCCCTGTCTATTTACTTTTTAAAATAATTTCTACATTAAAAATCCACTTAATTGTCCCTTCTGACGGTGTAATCATCTTGTTTGATGAATCTATGAAAGCATATATAACATTTCCAAACAACCTAGAGTGCTAAACCAGATCCCTACTATTTGGCTCCTACCTACTTTAGAATTATATTCTAACCACTGGCCTTGACAAATCATCTGTAGTTTTCTGATTGGGCTGCTGTTTCATGTCCTGTGCTGATGCTCTTTCCTCTGCTTTGAATGTCTCTTCTATCCACTTTTCAATTTCTTCTCTGAAGTCTTTTCTGATACACTAGGTAAAAGTCTACAGTTATCTTTTAAACATCTATCTATACATGGAATTTTATATAGACTTCTATCATAGTAGTGCAGGAATTTATTTTGTTTGCATGATCAAAAGTTGTAATTTTTGTTACTAAACTGGAATCTTTGTAAAGGATGGGGCCTTGTCTTTTTATCATTGTTTATACCATGGCTTACATATAATTCCTGGCACAGTAGATACTGAAGAAATATTTACATAATAAATGAATCTAGCTATTATTATTAGGAGTTAGCTCATACAATTTATGTTAGAATTGAAATATTGTAAGAAAGGTTGTAAGGTTCATGATGCAGAAGTTGTGTTTAGTGTGAAAGTAGGCCTTATGTATTTTCAATGCTCTGACATGTTTTTGTAGCAAGTTGGCACATTGCTTTTGAACTACCAGGTGGAATTCCATAGAGCTTAAACCAGACAGGGATTAACAACAGTTTGAGCAGTCTGAGAGAGCTATTGACTGCTTTTCCAGTAGCACTGAAACCGGAAAAGTAGGGGGTAGAAGAAAATTCAATTATTGCACTATTTTAAAAGCAGTCATCTGCTGATTTCTGAGAGTGACTTGATACCATGGAATTTTTATTTTCTCCAGTGCTCACCTAGAAAAGAGTAAGGCATTAATAAATATTTATTGACTATTGTACAAATAAAAACTTAATCCTCTAGGAGGACTTTTTTAACAATGTACAATGAAAATGTATCCCAAACAGTTACTAAGAGGATGGGGAATGTTTTGTCCTGTAATTATGATAAATGTTCAAAGACATAATTACAGTTTTATTTTATGGAAGAGGAAATAATTATGACACATGTATATATGAATAAATATTCAACTTCATAAGTAGTCAAGGAAATACAAATTAAAACTATCATGAAATATGATTATATGACCACCAAGTTGAAAAAATTCAAAAGTTGGAAAATACCAATTTTTCTTAAGGATATGGTGCTATGGGTGTTCTTACATGCTAATTTTGGGAGTAAAAATCCATACAATTACTTTGAAAAACAACATTGCCTAATATAGACAAACATTCCCATAGTTATAGTTCGCTCCTAGGCATGTAGTACTACAGAGCAACTATTTATGTAGTTGCGTATATGTGCTATACAATATTTGTGCATATATGTACCAAGAGAGACAAGATTATTCACAATAGCATTGTTTATGATAAACGGCTATTCACAATAGAATGGTTATAAATTGTAGCCTATCCACACAATAGAATGCTATTATTATGGTGAATGTACTAAGACAATAATCTATGCCTATCATTATGGTTGAACCTCAGAATATTACATCTTAAATGTTAAAGGTGAAAAGCAAATTATGGTTAATAATATACAACATTCCATTTGTATCAAATTTGAAAATAAGTAATACCAAATATATTATTTAGGAATATAAATACACATGATGAAATATAAAGAAAATCAAATTTCTTGGAAATGTTCTATTCTTAAGCTGGATAATAAATGTTTATGTTCAGTTTCTTTTTAGTTTATTATTTAAAATTTGCATGTGCATTATGTTTTGTCCATATCTTTTACATGTCATATAGGATTTTAAAAAATTATGTAAACCACCTTAAAATAAGTCTATTCCCATTTACAAATGCAAACATTAAAAATCCATTAAAGGCAGGGCTAATATGTTTGGAAAAAATCTATTGGGAAAACTGTAGGCACAGATAAAATGAAAATATTCTCTGTGTTCAACAAAATTACTTTAGTGTATACAGCAGATTTTCTTGTTTACATTTTTAAAAGTATTTTATTTTATTTTTAATTGGCAAATAATAGTTGTATTTTGTATGGCTTATGGCATGATGTTTTGAAGCATGTATACATTGTGGAATGATTGAATTGGGCAAATTAATATATCTATTATCTCACATACTTATCATTTCTTTGTGGTGAAACATTTAAAGCCACTCTTTTTAGCAATTTTAAAATGTAAAATACATTATTATTAACTATAGTCAACATGCTATGCAATAGCCCACCAGAACTTACTCTTCCTGTCTAATGAAATTTTGTACGCTTTGATCAACATCTCTTCTTTTCCTATCTACCACTGTTTTCATCCCCTCCTTCAGTTTCCAGTGACCATCATTCTACTGTCTACTTATATGTTTGACTTTTTAAGATTTTGCATGGAAGTGAGATCCATGAGTATTTAACTTTTTGTGCCTGGTTTATTTCACTTAGCACAACGCACTCTAGATTCATCTATGTTGTTACAAATGACAGAATTTTCTTCTTTTTTAAGGCATAATAGTATTCCATTTTGTAACTTAAAAAAATTTTATCCATTGATGAGCACTTTAGTTGTTTCTATATTTTGACTATCGTGAATAATGCTGCAACGAACATGGGAGTGCAGTTATCTCTTTGACGTGCTGATTTCAATTCCTTTGGAGATATACTCAAAAGTGGGATTGCTGGATCAAATAATAATTCTATTTTTAGTTTTTTTGGAAAACCCTCATCTGTTTTCCAAAATGACTGTCATAATATTACCACCAGCAGTGTAGAAGGAGTTCTCTTTTCTCCCCATTCTTACTGACACTTGGCTATCATTTTTCTTTTTGATAATAACCATTCTAACAGGTGTGAGGTGGTATTTCATTGTGGTTTTAATTTGCATTTTTCTGATGATTAGGGATGCTGAACATTTTTTTCGTACCTGTTGACCATGCATATTTTTTTGAAAAATGTCTATTCCACTCCTTTGTCTATGTTTTTTAAATGGGGATACTTGTTTTCTTATTGAGTAGTTTTAAGTTTCTTATATATTTGAATATTAGCTCCTTATCTGATTTATAATTTGCAAATATTTTCTCTTAGTTCGTGGGTTGTCCTTGATTTTTTTTTTTTTTTTGCTGTGGAGAAGCTTTTTAGTTTGATGCAAGCTCATTTGTCTATTTTTGCTTTTGTTGTCTAGACTTTTTGGGTCACATTAAGGAAATCACTATCCAGACCAATGTTATGGAGCTTTTCCCCTATATTTTTTTCTTATAATTTTATAGTCTTAGTTCTTATATTTAAGTCTTTAATCCACTTTGAGTTCATTTTTGTATAAGGGATGAGATAAGGGTTCAATTTTATTATTCTGCTATGAGGATATCTAGTTTTCTAAAGACCATTTATTAAAGAGACCTGCCCTTCTCCAAGATTGCTTTGGCTGTTGGAGATCTTTTGTAATTCCATATAAATATTAGAATAGTTTATTCTATCTGTGTGAAGAATGGCATTGGAATTTTGATAGGGATTGAATTTAATCACTAGATTGCTTTGGGTAGTAAGGATACTCTCACAATATTCTTCGCATTCATGAACATAGAATATCTCTCCATTTATTTGTGGTTTCTTCATTTTCTTTCACCAGTGTTCTATAGTTTTCAGTATATAGATCTTTCATATCCTTGGTTAAATTTACTTCTAAATATTTTGTTTTATTTTCTGATGCTTTTATAAATGCTATTGCTTTCTTAAGTTCTTTTATAAAGAGTTTGTTGTTAGCAAATAGAAATGATATTGATTGCTTTATGTTGGTTTTGTGACTTACTAATTTACTAAATTTGCTTATGAGTTTTAACAACTTTTTTGTTGGAATCCTTAGGATTATCGATAAGATCATTCCATCAGCAAACAGAAACAATTTTACTTTTTCCTTTCCTATTTTGATGTCTTTCATTTCTTTCTCTTGCAAAATTGCTCTGGCTAGAATTTCCATTACTACGCTGAACAGAAGTGGTGAGAGTAGATATCCTTGTTTTATTCCTGATCTTAGGGGAAAAGTCTTCAATTGTTCACCCTTGAGAATAAAATTAGCTGTTGACTTGTCACCTATGGCCTTTATTTTGTTGGGGAACAATTCTTTAAAAATCCAACAAGTTCTTTGGGCTTCCTGGATCTGAATTTCTATTTCTTTCCCCAGGCTAGTGAAGTTTTCTGCCATTATTTCTTTCAATATAATTTTTGTGTCATCCAATCTTTCTTCTCATTCTGATACATTAATTATGCATATGTCATTCCACTTGGTGGTTTCCCATAAGTTTCTTTCCCATTTTCACTCTTTTTATTCTTTTTCTCTTCTTTGCTCCTCATATTGGAAGATTTCCAGCGCCCTATCTTTGAATTGACTGATTATTTCTTCTGCAACTGACAAACTTTTAACTGGGTTAGCTAAGAAGCAATGAGAGAAGACTCAAATAAGTAAAATCGGAAATTGAAGAGGCGACATTACAACTGATACACAGAAGCAAAGAGAATTAATTATGAGACTAGTATAAAATTATACAACAAAAAATTGGATAACCTAGAACAAAATTCATAAGATAAATTCCTGGAAAATATATAACCTTTATAGACTGAATCATGAATAAACCAGAAAACTGAACAGACCAGTAATGAGTAAGCAGATTGAAACATGAATAAAAGGTCTCCTATCAAAGAAAAACTTAGGACCAGATGGCTTCATGACTGAATTCTATCAAACATTTGAAGAGCTAATACCAATCATTCTCATAGTCTTTCGAAAACTAAAAAGAAGTTAATACTTCCAAACCATTTTAAGAGATGAGTATTACCATGATACCAAATCCAGACAAAAACACAATAATAAAAGAAAGCTACAGGCAAATATCCCTGATGAATATAGATGCAAAAATACTCAACAATATACTAGTAAACTAAACTAAACAGT
>NW_012099821.1:345227-351632 GCF_000951045.1 Mandrillus leucophaeus
CACCGCGCCCGGCTAATTTTTGTATTTTTAGTAGAGACGGGGTTTCTCCATGTTGGTCAGGCTGGTCTCGAACTCCTGACCTCAGGTGACCTACCTGCCTCGGCCTCCCAGAGTGCTGGGATTACAGGTGTGAACCACTGTCTCTGGCCAGACATGCTTTATATTTTAATAACTGATTATAATACTCAATGTAGCAAATTAATGATTTTTTTCCTGGAAAACAGTATAATCTATGCCACAGTCTAGGCATATTTTGAAGTTGACTGTATACAGCTGAACGTTCTAAGTAATGAGTTATACAATGTAACTTTTCATTGTAGTAATGTTAAGATTATGTTGTAATGTTAAGATTATGGCTTGTAATGTTAAGACTAGTAATGTTAAGATTATGACTTCAAAAAATTTACATTTTGAGTCAATCAGGGAGTTAGTCACAAAATCAAATTTTTAAAAAAGGCTATATTTTCCCTTTGTAGTCTCCGTTTTTCTTATTAGTCACTGAAGAACAAGAGTATTTGTCTTCTTGTGTAGATTTATTATGGGCAATATATTTTTCCTTTTTTAAAATTAGAAAAGTCAGACTAAAGACTATAATGAATAACACTGAGGGCTGGGTTTGGTGGCTTGTGCTTGTTATCCTAGCTGTTTGGGAGGCCCAAGGGCAGATCACTTGAGCCCAAGTGTTTGAGACTAGCCTGGGCAACATGGAGAAAAATCATCTCTACAAAAAAAATTTAGCCCGCCATGGTGGCACTTACCAGTAGTGCCAGCTACTTGAGAGGATGAGGTGGGAGGATCAACTTAGCCTAACAAAGTTGAGATTGTAGTGAGCTGTGATCTACTTCAGCCTAAGTGGCAGAGTAAGACCCCATCTTCAAAAAATAAAAAAATTAAAACTCACACTGAGTATGTAATTCCAAATGATTACTCCCCAAGAAATATTTCTGGATAAATAAATATTACAGACAAATTAGCTGTTCAGTATAAAAAACATATTTTTATGTAGACATAATTTGTCCCCATATAAGAAGTCCCATAAAATATGTTCTTCTGCAAAGATTATGTCAAAGGCTACCTGTGATCTCAAAACATCAACTTGACCACTTGCCTTTTGTTTCTCAGGTTAAATGCTGTTTTATGGAGAAATGATGATATAAGAGCAATATGATAACATCGGAGATCCTTTCAATGTTGTTGAAAAATGTGACAATTTATGGTGCCTGACAGAAAAAAATATTTTAGATTTAATTACTTTACTTATAATAAATAATTGACCTTCTATAAATGTGTATTAATCAATTTTTGCTAATTTAAGTGATTTTGTTATTTTTAAGTTTTAGAAGGCAGATTTATAAACAGCTCTCAAATACTTGCTTTTTTCTGTTATGACTACATTCTTTTGGTCATCTTCATGCATGCTTGAAGTTTTTGGATTCATAACATTTGGAAATGTATCGCTTTAAAGAATGAGGGAAGTCACACCATGTACCGTAATTCTTTTTGGTGCTTCAGTGACTAATATGGTAAGTGTTTCCCAGACCTCCAACGTGCTCATTTCCTTGACTGGGAGAAGTATTGCTTGCTGCTGGGTTTCAGCCACCAGCTCTGAGCAAGAGTACTATCCAGCCAAGCTTATTCCCTCTCTGGCATCTAATGACAGGGTCACAGGGTGAGTGGTATTTTATGCCATATTTACTGTACACGTTTCTCCACTTCCTTAGTGAATATCTGGCTCACTGCTCTATATTTACACCTCAATGTGGCTTTATTTCCAGATTTTAAACGTATTTTGAGAAAGCATACAAATACACAGTTTGGTAGAGTTTATTTTAGAGATAAAGTTTATTTTGATAGCTTTGAAAATGAGTTCACTAATATACTGTAGAATCATTAAGAGTCAAAGGGATTGCTTACTTTTTTTGGTTACACTTTGCTGTGTTTTAGGAAGCAGATTATTTGCTGTAGTGGCATTAAGGGATTTGCAAAAATCTCAGGATGTAGACTAATAATAAAAGCTGACATTTATTGAGCTTTACATTTATTGCATTTAATATTCATAATCATGTAATTAGGTAGACATTATTATTTTTCCCATTTTAACAGATGAGTAAACCAGAGTTTGCTAATATTTACTTGGGGCTTAGATCTGGAGCACAAACTTAGGATATTCTGGTAGCAAACACTCTTCTCTCAACCACTGCTTCTTAAATAATAGTGATCTGCAAATATTTTCTATCAGTTTGTGGCTTGTCTTTTTATTTTCTCATGTCTTTCGAAAAGCAAAAGGTTTTAATATGTCACAAAATTTTCTCTTATATTTTTTTCTAGAGATTTTAGGGTTTTAGCTCTTCATGTAAGCCTGTGATCCATTTTAATTTGCTATTTAATTTTTGTGTATGGTGTGGATAAGTGTTGAGGTTCCTTTATTTCCATGCAAATAGGCAGTACGATTTGTTGGAAAATCTATTTTTCCCCATTGAATTATCTTTGTAAGTTTGTCAAAAATCAATTCATAAAAGAACTATGAGTCTATTTCTGAATTTTATTTTATGTAGATCCAAATGTTGATTCCTATGCCAATGTAACATTTTGTCATGATTACAGAGGCTTTTATTAAGCCTTAAAATCAGGGAGTGTGAGTTCTGCCACCTAACCTTCTTTTCAAAATTGTTTTGCCTTTTCTAAGTCCCCTCTGTCTATGTAAGTACTAGAATCATCTTGATGATTAGTACACAACAAGCCTGCTGAGGTTTTGATTGGGATTATGTAAAATTGGGATTAATTTTTGGAGAATTGACATTTTAACAAAACTAATCCATTGGCATATTATATTTCTCCATTTATTTAGATATTATTTAATTTTGTGTTTTACAACTTTAAAAGTATGAGTTTCCTTAAAAGGTAATTTTGACATTTATTTTAGATTCAGGGAGCACATGTTCAGGTTTGTTACATGGGCATATTATATTGTGTGATGCTGAGTGATACGGTTTGGCTGTGTCCACACCCAGATCTCCTCTTGAATTCCCACATGTTATGAGAGGGACCCCGTAGGGAGGTAATTGTATCATGGGGGCAGGCTTTTCCTGTACTGTTCTCATGATAGTGCATAAGTCTTACAAGATCTGATGGTTTTAGAAAGGGGAGTTTTCCTGCACAAGCTTTCTTCTCTTGTCTGCTGCCATGTCAGATGTACCTTTCACCTTCTGCCATGATTGAGGCCATGTGGAAATTTAAGTCCATAAAACCTCTTTCTTTTGTAAATTGCCCAGTCTCAGATACGTCTTTATCAGCAGCATGATGCAGTAAATTGGTACCAGTAGAGTGGGGCACTGCTGAAAAGATACCCAAAAAAGAAGCAACTTTGAAACTGGGTAACAGGCAGAGGTTGAAACAGTTTGGAGGACTCAGAAGAAGACAGAAAAATGTGAGAAAGTTTGAAACGTCCTAAAGACTTGTAGAATGGCTTTTCCCAAAATGCTGTTAGTGATATGGACAATAAAGTCCAGGCTAAGGTGGTCTTAGACAGAAATGAGGAACTTTTTGGGAACTAGAGCAAAGACAACACTTGTTATGTTTTAACAAAGAGACTGGTGACATTTTGCCCCTGCCGTAGAGATCTGTGGAACTTTGAACTTGAGAGAGATGATTTTGGGTATCTGGCAGAAGAAATTTCTAAGCAGCAAAGCATTCAAGAGGTGAATTGGGTGCTGTTAAAAGCATTCAGTTTTATAAGGGAAGAAGAGCATAAAAGTTTGAAAAATTTGCAGCCTGACAATTTGATAGAAAAGAAAATCCCATTTTCTGAGGAGAAATTCAAGCCAGTTGCAGAAATGTGCATAGTAATGAGGTTTAACATTTGTTAATCACCAAAACAGTGGGGAGAATGTTTCCAGGGCATATCAGAGACTTGTGTGTCAGCCCCTCCCATCACAGGCCCAGAGGACTGAGAGAAAAACATGGTTTCATGGGCTGGGCCCAGGGTCCCTCTGCTGTGTTCAGTCTAGGATCTTGGCACCCTGCATCCCAGCCTCTCCAGTCATGACTAAAAGTGGCAAACATAGAGCTTGGGCTGTAGCTTCAGAGGGTAAAAGCCCCAAGCCTTGGCAACTTCCACATGATGTTGAGCCTGTGAGTGTACAGAAGTCAAGAATCGAGGTTTGGAAACCTCTGCCTAGATTTCAGAGGATGTGTAGAAACATCTAGATGCCCAGGCAGAAGTTTGTCACAGTGATGGGGCCCTTATGGAGAATCTCTGCTAGGGAAGTGGAAGGGAAATGTGGGGTTGTAGCCCCAACACAGAGTCCCTACTGGGGCATAACCTAGTGGAACTGTGAGAAGAGGGCCACCGTCCTGCAGGCCCCAGAATGGTATATCCACCAGCATCTTGCACTGTGTGTCTGGAAAAGCTGCAGACACTCAATGCCAGCCTGTGAAAGCAGCTAGGAGGGGGATTATACCCTGCAAAGCCACAGATATGGAGCTGTCCAAGGCTGTGGGAGCCCACCTCTTGCATCAGTGTGACCTGTATGTGAGACATGGAGTCAAAGAAGATCATTTTAAAGCTTTAGGATTTGACTGCCCCACTGGACTTTGGACTTGCATGGGGCCTGCAGCACCTTTATTTTGGCCAATTTCTCCTATTTGGAATGGGTGTATTTACCCAAGGCCCATACCCCTATTGTATCTAGGATATAACTAACTAGACTTTGATTTTACAGGCTCATAGGCAGAAGAGATTTTCCTTGTCTCAGGTGAGACTTTGGACTGTGAACTTTTGAGTTAAACGTGAAACTAGTTAAGACTTTGGGGGACTGTTGGGAAGGCATGATTGACTTTGAAATCATTGGTGAGGACATTAGATTTGAGAGGGGTCAAGGGTGAAATGACATGGTTTGCCTGTGTCCCCATCCAAATCTCATCTTGAATTCCCATATGTTGTGGGAGGGACCCATTGGGAAGTAATTGAATCATGGGGGCAGGTCTTTCCTATGCTGTTCTTGTGATAGTGAATAAGTCTCATAAGATCTGATAATTTTAAAAAGCGAATTTTCCCTTCCCAAGCTGTCTTGTCTGCTGCCAAGTGAGACATGACTTTCACCTTCTGCCATGATTATGAGGCCTCCTCAGCCATGTGGAACTTTAAGTCCATTAAACCTTTCTTTTGTAAACTGCCCAGTCTTGGATATGTCTTTGTCAGCAGTCTGAAAGCAGGCTAATACACTAAGGTTTGGGTTATTGATCTCATCACACAGATAGTGAGCATATTACCCAATAGCCAGTTTTTCAACCCCTGGTCCCTTCCCTTCCTCCTGCCTAGTAATTGATAGTTGTTTTCATCTTTATGTCCATATATACTCAGTGTGTAGTTTCCACTTATAAATGAGAATATGCAGTATTTTATTTTCTGTTCTTGCATCAATTCACTTAGGATTATGGGCTCCAGCTGCATCCATGTTGCTACAAATGACATGGTTTTATTGTTTCTTTATGGATGCATAGTATTCCATGGTGTGTGTGTGTGTACTACATTTCCTTTATCCAGTACACCATTGAATAACACTGCAATGAACGTGTAAGTGCATGTGTCTTTTTGGTAGAATAATTTGTTTTCTTTTGGGTATGTACTCAGAAATGAGTTTGCTAGATTGAATGGTAGCTCTCTTTTAAGTTCTTTGAGATATCTTCAAACTGCATTCAACAGTGAGTGAATTGATTTGCATTCCCACCAACAATGGTTAAGCCTTCCCCTTTTTCCACAGCATCACCAGTATCTGTTATTTTGGTACTTTTATAATAGCCATTATGACTGGTGTAAGATATCACCTCATTGTTTTTTGTTTGTTTGTTTGTTTTTTCCTGAGATGGGAGTCTTGCTCTGTCGCCCAGGCTGGAGTGTTGTGGTGCAATATTGGCTCACTGCAACCTCCGCCTCCTGAGTTCAAGCAATTCTCCTGCCTCAGCCTCCCAAGTAGCTGGGATTACAGGTGCACACCAACATGCCCAGCTAATTTTCCTATTTTTAGTAGAGACAGGGTTTCACCATGTTGGCCAGCCTGGTCTCAAACTCCTGACTTAGCGATCTGCCTGCCTCGGTCTCCCAAAGTGCTGGGATTACAGGCATGATCCACCACGCCCAGCCCTCACTGTGGTTTTGATTTGTATTTCTCTGATAATTAGTGATGATGAGCAGTTTTACATGTTTATTGGCCATTTGTATGTCTTCTTTTGAGAAGTATCTGTTCATGTCCTCTGCCCATTTTCTAATGGGGTTGTTTTTTTGCTTGTTGAATTGTTTACGTTCCTTACAGATTCTGGATATTAGAACTTTGATGGATGCATAGTTTACAAATATTTTTTCCCATTCTGTAGGTTCTGTTTACTCTTTTAGTAGTTTCTTATACT
>NW_012099821.1:351682-369599 GCF_000951045.1 Mandrillus leucophaeus
TATGGGCTCCAGCTGCATCCATGTTGCTACAAATGACATGGTTTTATTGTTTCTTTATGGATGCATAGTATTCCATGGTGTGTGTGTGTGTACTACATTTCCTTTATCCAGTACACCATTGAATAACACTGCAATGAACGTGTAAGTGCATGTGTCTTTTTGGTAGAATAATTTGTTTTCTTTTGGGTATATACTCAGAAATGAGTTTGCTAGATTGAATGGTAGCTCTCTTTTAAGTTCTTTGAGATATCTTCAAACTGCATTCAACAGTGAGTGAACTGATTTGCATTCCCACCAACAATGGTTAAGCCTTCCCCTTTTTCCACAGCATCACCAGTATCTGTTATTTTGGTACTTTTATAATAGCCATTATGACTGGTGTAAGATATCACCTCATTGTTTTTTGTTTGTTTGTTTGTTTTTTCCTGAGATGGGAGTCTTGCTCTGTCGCCCAGGCTGGAGTGTTGTGGTGCAATATTGGCTCACTGCAACCTCCGCCTCCTGAGTTCAAGCAATTCTCCTGCCTCAGCCTCCCAAGTAGCTGGGATTACAGGTGCACACCAACATGCCCAGCTAATTTTCCTATTTTTAGTAGAGACAGGGTTTCACCATGTTGGCCAGCCTGGTCTCAAACTCCTGACTTAGCAATCTGCCTGCCTCGGTCTCCCAAAGTGCTGGGATTACAGGCATGATCCACCACGCCCAGCCCTCACTGTGGTTTTGATTTGTATTTCTCTGATAATTAGTGATGATGAGCAGTTTTACATGTTTATTGGCCATTTGTATGTCTTCTTTTGAGAAGTATCTGTTCATGTCCTCTGCCCATTTTCTAATGGGGTTGTTTTTTTGCTTGTTGAATTGTTTACGTTCCTTACAGATTCTGGATATTAGAACTTTGATGGATGCATAGTTTACAAATATTTTTTCCCATTCTGTAGGTTCTGTTTACTCTTTTAGTAGTTTCTTATACTCTGCAGAAGCTCTTTAATTAGGTTCCAGTTGACAATTTTTGTTTTTGTCATAATTGCTTTTGGGGGGCTTATTCAAAAACTCTTTGCCAAAGCTAGTATCGAAAAGGGTATTTCCTAAATTTTCTGCTAGGATTTTTATAGTTTGAGGTATTACATTTAAATCTTTAATCCATCTTGAGTTTATTTTTGTATATGGTGATTGGTAGGGGTCCAACTTTGTTCTTCTGCTTATGGATAGAGAGTTATTCTAGCACCATGTGTTGAATAGGATGTCCTTACCCATTGCTTGTTTTTGTCCACTCTGTTGAAGATCACATGGTCATAGATGTACAACTATTTCTGAGTTCTCTATTCTGTTCCATTGGTTGATGTTTCTGTTTTTGTGTAGTACCATGCTGTTTTGGTTACTTTAGCCTTATAGTATAGTTTGAAGTTGGCTAGTATGATACCTCCAGCTTTGTTCTTTTTGCTTAGGATTGCTTTGGCTATTCCACTTTATTTTTGGTTGCATATAAATTCTAGAATAGTGTTTTTCTATTTCTATGAAAAATGACATAGGTAGTTTAAAAGGAATAGCATTGAATCTGTAAATTACTCTGGGTAGTGTGGCCATTTTAATAACATTGTTTCTTCTAATCCATGAACATGGAATGTTTTTCCATTTATTTGCTTCACCTCTGATTTCTTTCATCAGTGTTTAGTTCTCCTTGTAGAGATCTTTTACATCCTTGGTTAGCTGCATTCCCACATATTTCATTTTCTTTGTGGTAACTGTAAATGAGATTGTGTTTTTTATTTTGACTCTCGGCTTGAACCTTATTGGACATAGAAATGCTACTAATTTTTGCAAATTGATTTTGTATACTGAGACTACTGAAGTTGTTTATCAGTTCTAGGGGCCTTTTGGCAGTCTTTAGCATTTTCTAGGTATAGAATCATAATGTCAATAAAGAGAGACAGTTGGGCTTCCTTTCCTGTTTAGGTGTATATTATTTCTTTCTCTTGTCCAATTGCTTTGACTAGGACTTCCAGTACTATGTTGAATAGGAGTGGTGAGAGTGGGCTTCCTTGTCTTGTTCCAGTTCTCAAGAGAAATGGTTTCAGTTTTTGCCAGTTCTGTATGATGTTGGCTGTGGGTTTGTCATAGATGGCTCTTATTATTTTAAGTATGTGCCTTCAACTCTTCTTCTGTTGAGAGTTTGTATCATAATGGAGAATTGGATTTTATCCAAAGATTTTCTGTGTCTATTGAGAATAATTTTTGCTTTTAATTCTGTTTATATTGTGAATCACATTTATTGATTTGTGTATGTTAAACTAGCACTGTATCCCAGAAATAAAGCCTACTTACTTGATCATGGTGTATTAACTTTCTCATTTACTACTGGATTTGGTTTGCTAATATTTTGTTCAGAATTTTTGTGTCTATGTTCACCAGAGATATTGACCTGAAGCTTCCATTTGTGTTGTCAGTCTTCCCAGTTTTGGTATCAGGGTGATGCTGGCTTCATATAATGAGCTAGGAAGGAATCTCTCCTCCATTTTTTGTAGTAGTCTCAAGAGTACTGGTACCAATTCTTCTTTGTACATCTGGTAGAATTTGGCTGTGAATCAATCTGGCCCATGGCATTTTTGGTTGATAGTTTTTTTTTTTTAATTACTGATTCAATTTTGAAATTCACTATTGGTCTACTTAGGTTTTCACTTTCTTCCTTATTCAATCTCCAGAGGTTGTATGTTTCCAGGAACTTATCTATTTCCACTAGGTTTTCTAATTCGTGTGTATTAAGTTGGTCATAATAGTCTCTGAGGATCTTTTGTGTTTTTTGGAATCAGTTATAATGTCACTTTTGTCATTTCTATTAAAAATTATTTTTATTTTTTGTGGGTACAGGGTGTATATATTTATGGGGTACATGAGATATTTTGATATAGGCACAAAATGCATAATAATCATATCAGAGGTATCCATCATGTGGGGAATGCATCACCTCAAGCATTTATTCTTTCTCTGTGTTACAGACAATCCATTCCAATTACACTGTTTTAATTATTTTAAAATGCACAATAAATTTTTGTTGACTGTGGCCACCCTGTTGTGCTATGAAATACTAAATCTTATTCATTCTATCTAACTATATTTTTGTATCCTTTAACCATCCCACATCTCCTCCTTTCCCAGCCTTTGATATTTATCATTCTGCTCTCTAACTCCATGGATGCAATTGTCTTAATTTTTAGCTTCCACAAATAAGTGAGAACATGTGACATTTGTTTTTCTGTGCCTGGCTTATTTCACTGAATATAATGACTTCCAGTTCCATCCAAGTTGCAAATGACAGGATCTCATCCTTTTTTATGGTTGAATAGTACTCCATTGTGTCCAGGTATCACATTTTCTTTATCCATTTTTCTGTTGATGGATAATTAGGCTTCTTCAAAATCTTGACTATTGTGAATAGTGCTACAATAAACATGAGATCACAGGGAATGATGGCTCATACCTGTAATCCCAGCACTTTGGGAGGCTGAGGTGGGTGGGATTGCTTGAACTAAGAATTTGAGACAAGCCCAGGCAACATAGTGAGATTGTGACTCTACTAAACATTAAAAAAATTAGCTAGGCATGGCGATATGTGCCTGTAGTGCCAACTACTCAGGAAGCTGAAGTGAGATGATCACTTGAGACTGGGAGATCAAAGCTGCAGTGATCTCAGATCAAGGCTGCAGTGAACTGTGATCATGCGACTACACCCCAGCCTGGGAGACAGAGCAAGACAGCATCTCAAAATAAATAAATAAATACATACATACATAGGTATGCAGATATCTCTCTGATAGACTGACTTCCTTTATTTTGGGTATATACCTAGGTGTGGGACTGCTAGAAATAGAATGGTAGTTTCTGGTTTTAGTTTTTATTTTATTTTATTTTTTAATTTTTTTCAGATGGAGTCTTGCTCTGTTACCCAGGCTGGAGTGCAGTGGCATGATCTCAGCTCACTGCAACCTCTGCCTCCCAGGTTCAAGTGATTCTCCTGTCTCAGCCTCCCAAGTAGCTGGGATTACAGGCACATGACACCATGCCCGGCTAATTTTTGTATTTTAGTACCGATGGGGTTTCACTGTGTTGTCCAGGCTGATCTCTAACTCCTGAGCTCAGGCAATCCACCCACCTCGGCCTCCCAAAGTGTTAGGAATATAGGCATGAGCCACCATACCTGGCTAGTTTTAGTTTTTATACTGTTCTTTATAGTGCTTGTACTAATTTACAATTCCCATCAACAGTGTACGAGGGCTCCCTTTTCTCCACATCCTTGCCAGGATTCAGCATTTATTATTGCCTGTCCTTTGGATAAAAGCCATTTTAACTGGGATGATAGGATAGCTCATTGTAGTTTTGATTTGCATTTCACTGATGACCAATGATGTTGAGCATTTTTTCATACAACTATTTGCCGTTTGTATGTCTTCTTATGATAAATGTCTAATCCAATCTTTTGCCGGTTTTAAAATCAGATTATTAGATTCTTTCCTATAGAATTGTTTGAGCTTCTTATATATTTTGGTTATTAATCCCATGTCAGATGGACAGTTTGCAAATATTTTATTCCATTCTGTGGGTTGTCTTTTCACTTTGCTGATTGTTTCCTTTGCTGTGCAGAAGCTTTACAACTTGACATTATTTCATTTGTCCATTTTGCTTCAGTTGCCTGTGTTTGTGGAATATTACTCAAGAAATCTTTGCCTAGACCAGTGTCCTAGATAGTTTCTCCAATGCTTTCCTGTAGTAGTTCCATGGTTTATATTCTTAGATTTATGTCTTTAATTCATTTTGATTTGGTTTTTGTTTATAGTGAGAAGAGTTCAGTTTCATTCTTTTGCATATGGACACCCAATTTTCCCAATACCTTTTATTGAAGAGATTGTCCTTTCCCCAATGTATGTTTTTGGCATCTGTATCAAAAATGAGTTCAGTGTAGGTGTGTGGATTTGTTTCTCGGTTGTCTATTCTGTTCCATTGGTCTATGTGTCTGCTTTTATGCCAGTACCAGGCTGTTTTGGTTACTGTAGCTCTGTAGTATAATCTGAAGGCAGGTAATGTGATTCCTTCAGTTTTGTTCTTTTCACTCAGGATGTCTTTCACTATTCTGGGTCTTTTGTTGTTTCATATAAATTTTCTGATTGCTTCTTCTATTTTTATGAATAATTCAATATGTGTTTTGATAAAAATTACATTGAATCTATAGATTGCTTTAGGTAGTATGATATTTTAACAATAATCGTTCTTCCAATCCATGAACATGGAATATCTTTTTCATTTTTGGTGTCCTCTTCAATTTCTTTCAACACTGTTTTATAGTTTTCATTTTAGAGATCTTTCACTTCTTTGGTTAATTTCTAAGTATTTAGTTTTATGTGTGGCTATTGTACTTCAGATTACTTTTTTGATTTCTTTTTCAGATTGTTTACTGTTGTTATATAGAAATGCTACAAAATTTTGTTCATTTTGCATCCTGCAACTTTACTGAATTTATTAGTTCTAATAATTTGGGTGGGGGTAGTCTTTAGGTTTTTCCAAATATAAGATTATATCATCTGCAAACAATGATAATTTGACTTCTTCCTTTGCAAATTGGATGCCCTTTATTTCTTTCTCTTATGTGATTGCCCTGTCTAGGATTCCTTGTATTATGTTGAATGACAGTGGTGAAAATGGGCATCCTTGCATATTCCAGATCTTAGAGGAAAGGCTTTCAGTTTTTCCTGATTCAATATGATACCAGCTGTATGTCTGTCATATACGGTTTTTATTTTTGTTATTTATGATTGTACTTATTCTGATATTCTCTCTCTGATACACACTCTCTCTGTTTCTCTCTGTCTCTCTCTCTCTGTCTCTCTCTCTGTCTCTCTCGGTAATCTAGTTAGTGCTCTGCCAATCTTATTTATTCTGTTGAAGAACCACCCTTGGTTTCATTGATATTTGTGTGGAATTGTGTGTCTCAATATTGTTCAGTTCTTTTCCAATTTTAGTTATTTCTCTTCTTCTGCTAGCTTTGGAATTGTTCTGCTCTTTTCCCACTCCAGTTCTTCTAGGTGCATAAAGTTAGATTGTTACTTTGAAATCTTTCTAACTTCTTGATGAAGGTGTTTAGTTCTGTAAACTTCTCTTAACACTGCTTGAGCTGCATCCCAAAGATTTGGTAAGTTGTGCCTCTACTTTCATTAGATTCAATGAATTTTTTTATTTTTGCCTTAGTTTTGTTGTTCAGCCAGAAGTTATTCAGGAGCAATCATTCAAGTTCAATGCCATTTGTGTAGTTTTGAGAGATCTTCTTCGTATTGATTCTATTTTTATTGCCCTGTTGTTCAAGAGTGTGCTTAGTATGATTTCAATTTTCTTGAATTTATTGAGACTTGCTTTATGACTGAGCATGGAGTTGATCTTAGAATATGTTCTGTGTGCAGATGAGAAGAATGTATATTATGTGATTGTTGGTGAATTATTCTGTAGATATCTATTTGGTCCAATTGATTGAGTGTAAATTTTAAGTTTAGATGTTCTTTGTTAGTTTTCTGCCTCCGTGTTCTGTGTAACAGTCAGTGGAGTGTTGAAGTCTCCCACTATTATTTTGTGGCTGCCTAAGTCTTTTCATAGGTCAAGTTATCCTTGTTTCATAAGCTTCATAAGCTCAAGTTATCCTTGACCTATGAAACTTGTTTTATTACTCTGGGTGTTCCAATGTTGGGTGCATATATGTTTAGTACAGTTAAGTCTTTTTTTTTTTTTTTTTAATTATACCCCTTATCGTTATGTAATGTCCTTTTTTGTCCTTTTAATTTTTGTTGGTTGAAGATCTGTTTTATCTGATATAATAATACCAACTCCTGCTATTTTTTTTTGTTTTTGCCTGTGGGTATCATTAAATATAATATGGGCCTTTTGAAGATAGCAAACAGTTGGGTCTTGTCTTTTTATCCAGGTTGCCACTCTGTCTTAAACGAAGCGTTTAGACTGTTTTCATTCATAGTATTGATATATGAAATGTTGATCCTATCATCATGTTGTTGGTTGTTTTGTAAATTTGATTGTATAGATTTTTTAAAGTGTCTGTGGCCTGTGCTTAAGTGTGTCCTTGTGGTAGCAAGTGTCATTCTTCTGAATCCATGCTTAATAGTCATCCTTAAGAGCTTCTCATAAGGCTGATCTAGTTGTTAGGAATTCTCTTAGACTTTGCTTGTCTGAGAAGGATTATCTCTCCTTTGCTTGTGAAACTTACTTTGGCAGGATATTAAATTCCCATTTGGAATTTCTTTTCTTTAAGGATGCTGAAAATAGGGTCACAATTTCTGGCCTGTAAGGTCTGCTGCTAGTCTGATTGGGTCCCCTTTGTATGTGCCTTGACCCTTCCCTCTAGATGCATTTAAGATTTTTATTTTCACATTTACTTTGGTGAATCTGAAAGGCACTATATGCCTTGGTGATAGTCATCTTATATAGTACCTAGCAGAGGTTCTCTGTGTTTCTTGAATTTGCATGCCAACCTCTTTAGTGAGATTATGGAAATTTTCATGGACCATGTCTTCAAATATATCTTCCAAGTAGCTTATTCTCTCTCCTTCTCTCTTTGGAATGCCAATGAGTTGTAGGTTTAGTTTCTTTATGTAATCCAATATTTCTTGGAGATTTTATTCATTTTTTAAAGTTCTTTTTCTTTATTTTTGTCTGAGTGCACTGATTTAAAGAACCAGTTTCAAGCTGTCAGATTTTTTTTTTCAGCTTGGTCTATTTTTCTGTTAATGCTTTTGAATATATTATGAACATTTTTATTGAATTTTTTCAGTTCCAGAAGAGCAATTTGGTTCTTCCTTAAAACGGCTTTCTTTCATCTCTTTCATCTCATGGATTGTTTTACTAGAGTCCTTGGATTGGCTTTCAGCTTTCTCTTGAATCTCAGTGGGCTTCCTTTTCTTCCTGATTCTGAATTCTATTTTTGTCATTTCAGTCATTTCAGTCTGGTTAAGAACAATTGCTGGGGAGCTAGTGAGCTGATTGGGAGATAAGGGGACATTATAACTGTTTAAATTGCCAGAGTTCTTGTGCTGCTTATTTCTCATCTGAGAAGGCTGGTGTTCTTTACTGTGGTGTAATTTGAGTAGGGTGAATTGGCTTCATTTCTGGATGCTTTCAGAGGGTCAAGGCTCTGTATAGAATCTTTATTTGTGGCTGGATTCTAGCCTTTGGTATAACAGGGGTGTGTATTAAAAGAATATTTTTGGTGTTGCAGCTTGGGCTGTGATCCAGTGGATGCTGTTTTAGAGTAGTGACCAGCAGATAGGCTGTTACTCAGCCACATGGCTCTTGTATATTTCCTTGCATTAACAGCCATGCTCTTTGGTGGAGGAAGAGAGAGAAGCCCTCATCACTATGTCTGCTCCTGGACCTTGAGGGATCCCTCTCTGATCACTGGTGCTGTACCTGTGCACTTCCTGTGTTAGGTGTCCTGGGCTACAGGACTCTATTGGGTAGAGGCCATGGAAGGGAGGTAGGCCACACCTTTTCCAGCCCAGCCCTGTAGAGGGAGGCCCATCCTGCTCTTGCACCAGTCCATGATCCTGCATGTTTCATCCGTCTCAGTCCTCTGACAGTGGAGGCTCCTCTCCAACTCTGGTACCAGCCACAGATCTTTGCTCAGCATTCCCAAGATGCCTGTCACTGCCCCGGGGCAATGGGATCAGGTCATAGCTCCATCCTTCAGACCCTTGGAGTTGAGCTGCAACTGTGCTAAGGAATCTGAAGTGCTCCTAGGTCACTGGGCAACTACTTATAGGAAGCAAATCACCCAGGCTGGGCAACAAAGTTTGTGATGTGCACAAAAGGCCCTAGTAGGGACTGGTGGGCAGGAGGGCCTACAGAACAGACGTGCCACAGTCCTTGGGTAAGCCAGTCCCACTGTCTCCTGGCCAGGTGGATAGTTGGGGCTAGAGCTAATTGGAGAGAGATGTGGAATCCTGGAGGATGGGGTGTCTATGGGCACAAACGCCCCTGGCTCCGTCTGTCTCTGCCTACTCTCTGGGCAGATTAGCCTGCTATTTCAAATGTCCATGACGGACATTGGTTGCCTTGTAGCTAGCATCCCAGCAGTCCACAGCAAGAGTGGGTTCTTTCTCTGTCCCTTGACCCACTCTTGTCCCAGGATCCATTCAGGGCTGGAAACTAGCTCTAACATTTGAATACCCCAGCAGGGTCCCCAGCTTCCTTTCTCTTCAGCCTCAGTGTGTGTGTTGCTTCTCCATCAAGTCTCAGTGCTTTCTGTCTGAAGATCTGCTCAAAATCTGTCTCTTATACACATCTAGATTTCTCTTCAGCCTCAGTGTGTGTGTCGCTTCTCTATCAAGTCTCAGTGCTTTCTGTCTGAAGATCTGCTCAAAATAGGTTGGTTTTGTTTATATGTTGGTCACTCTCAGTGGGCGTGGCACTTCCTGGCTTTTGTTAAGTGCCATGAATAAAATAAGCCACATGCTTTGATAGAGAATAATAATAGGAGTGGAGGATATGGGTTGTGTGCTACGTATGGGTCAAGGAAGAGGCCTTTTTGGGGCTATGATAATTAAGCTGAAATCTGAAGGGGGACAAAGAGCCCTCCTCATGAATAGCAAAATGAAGGAACAACTTGTATGAGGATCTTTAGATGAGAATGCTTTTAGAGGCATCAAATGACTGAGAAGAGGCTTATAAAGCTTGGTGGGGATGCAGGTGGAACAAAATAAGTTTGAAGAACTAGGCAGGATTTAGGTCAAGTAGGGATTTGCGGACAATTGTAGGAAACACAATTTCTGGCTTAATGGATGAGATAAGAATACATAAATAAATATTTATGAAACAAATGGGAAGTTCTACAATGGAGGCAGAAACCATGAACCAGGGGCAGGCATGCTTTTAATTTAAATGTTGAGATAGTAGATGTCTGTTGCAACTACTCAACTCTGCATTATACTGCAGAAACAGCCATGGTAAATAAACAAATGAGAGCGACTGTGTTCCCAACAAACTAGTTACAAAACAGTCAGCAGCTGGATTTGGCCTGTAGGCCATAGATTCCCAACCCCTGACATAAACCAAGAGTTCTTGCCTCTAATTCTGACTCAGCATAAAAATCACAGAGTTGGAAGTTCAGGTAGAGTTTTGAAGGGTAAGAAACATTAAGGGGATTGTATACCAGATAGAGCAAAGCACAAGGACATTAAAGGGAATATACTATTGCTGGGGTAGCAAAACTGGAGCATATTTGCACAGCATTGTGTGTATGGGTGGTGTGTGTATGTGAGAGAGAGAGAGACAGAGTCAAAAACACAGTGGAATGATAAAAAATGAGACTGGTGGGGCTGGCGTTCTGAGAAACATGCAAAGGCATTGGACTTAACTGAAAAGCAGATTCCTAAAGTATTTCATTGCCATGCTTACATTTGCTTACATTTAAATGTTGAGTGACATTCATGTGAAAGATGAATTGAAATTGGACAAAAGTAGATGTATTTTTCTTGTCAAAAATCCCCAATGGCTTTCTACTTCTTGCCATATTACTCTAAATCCCTATCAGTATTAACATCTGCTATAATTTCCACTTATACTCCCAGTCTAATTTTGTTTGCTGTCATTTTCCCAAGAGAGTAAGCCCCTTCCTGGCTGATTTCCACCTGGTAATTTGGCTTGTGTTATCTAAAGGATCACCTTCCCCTGTTTTTTATTTTATTTTTTAAAATAAATTCAGAAAGCATTTCTGGATGTTTCCTAAGGCTATTTTTTCCCACTCTGGATCTCTTTTGTTGGCTGTGACTCATGTTTTGGGCACCTTGCTATGCAAGGTCTTATTTGTGCTTCTATTGTATGTTTCATATGTCTCACCAGGATTGTAAACTTCTTGAGCAAAGAAATCATTGCTTCCTATAAAAAGGGCTTGTTTTAATGCTGAGAATGCTGAGAATTCTCAAAAACACATTAATTGATGTAAACATCAATAATGTTGAAAATTCTATCTGAGCACAAACTAATGCAAAACTAGTTTATAAACCTGATCAATGTTTTCATTAGGATTTCTAAAACATTGCTAACTTTGCTATTTAATATTTATATGTAAATTATTTGTACCTTACAACATTATGGCAGCAGACTGAATATTAAGTTTTACACTTTCTGTTTTCAGTTTTTGAAATTAACATATTTTTTACCTTTGGGCAGAAAGTGTTCTGTCTTAAATAGTGATGAAGTTATAGTGGGAGAGGATATTAAACAGAATAGCAAGTGTCACAAAGTTGATACAATGAAAGCACAATGAGTTCAGAGTTTAAACAAGTATGTATTTACTACTTTAGCCCATTTGGGCTGCTATAAAAAAGTACTATAGATTGGGTTGCAGATAAACAATGAAAATGTATTTATTACTACAGTTCTGGAAGCTGGGAAGTCCAAGACTAAAGCACTCGCAAATTTGGTGTCTGGTGAGGACCAGCTTTATAATTCATAGATGGTACCTTTTTGGTTGTGTCCTTACATGATAGAAAGGGCAAGACAGTTCTTCTATAAGGACATTAATCCCATTTATAAAGACCCTGCCCTCTGACCTAATCATCTCTAGAAAGCCCTACCTTCTAATCCAGTCACCTTGAAGATTAGGTTTCAGATTATTAATTTGGAGGGAGTCACAAACATTCAGACCATAGCAAAATTTACAGCTGACATATTTGTTCTAGGACCCTAAATTACTTGCTACCTTTAGAATGGAGTACATACTGTATAATTGAGAGACATGAACAATGTTATTTATTTTTACCTTTGTGGGAATTGCAATGTCATATTTAGAGAAGACAGACTTAAGCAGAAAATTATGAAGACTCCTTTCAGAACACTTAAAAAATTCCAAAAATACAAATTGAACCTCTTGAGCATCATTGCTGTTTTCATCTTGCTCTTTAGTCCTCTAGGGTGTACACTAGGAGGAAGTTGTCTTCTATCATTGCCTTGGAAAGGTAATTAGATCACAATCAATTTGTCAGTATTCATAATCCTTTGGTTTGGTATTTCAGACTTTTAGTCCTCCTTGAAAAGGATTAAGCCATTAGTCACCAATGGGTCCTCATTTATCTGAGAAATAGTGTTCAGAGAAATATCACCTCTGAGGCTGTTTACCTACTCAACATGAAATAGAGCCTGTAAAAGTGGGGGACATTCACTGACTTGATTACCTTTCCCAAGGCCCAATGTGGCAGGGCTTGCAAAAGCCACAGGAGACAGCAGATGTCTTCTGATACGGACTTTGTTGCAGTAGCCTTAAGGTTCCTCAGGAGTTACCACTAGGAGGATTAATAGTATTTTCCCAGCTTATTTGACTTCCTGAGTCACAAATTTCCTTCAGACCCAGGGGGGGTGGCTGCTCTCTTAGTAGGGCCTAATATTTCTTGGTAGAAAGGTTATGCTTTCCTTACAGTATGAATTCTCCACTATAAGAAGCTCCCACTATGTGTAGCTCAGAGTAAACTGGGACACTGTAGTTTAGTGTTCCTTGTTAAACACATTTCTGTCCTTTAAGTGCTGAGAGTGAGCCCATAGTGTACTCGGGATTCCTTTCTTACATGCCCATGTTATAGCACAAAGGCAAATATATTTCATAAAATACCGGTCTGTTGCAGTTGATTCTTGTTACTTGCAACCATTCTGTTCTATAAAGTCATTGGTGATACTAACCATTGCCCCTAAGGAAAATACATGGTTAGGTCCCTTGCAAACCTTTGCTCACAATGTTCTCATAACTATATAACCAGTTTTGTGTGTTATATAGTTACACACACACACACAAACACACACACACACACACACACATATATATTTCTGATGTATTAACATTGAATTCACAGCTGGCAGCACCATAATTCATGCCTGAATTAAGTTTATGTAATGCATGTACTTTCTCCATAAGGCACATCGCTGTCTTCTTGTGCTAGGGAACACTAGGTAGGACTTCAGCACTATGCTAGGGTCATTTTAACACAGTGAAATCACCAGCAAAAAGCACAAAAATGCAAAAAACATGGCAGCAAATAGACTATGAAAAAGACACTTGTTTATGAGAACTGAAGAAGAAGTCACAATGTTTTATTTTCAGCCTCAGTTGGGGTCCTGTACATTGGGCAATTCAAAGTTTTTCCCTTCTACATATGTCCACAAATCACTGTGAAAACACCTTGTGTATTGATTATGGGGCTACAAATAAATTTTAGAAAATAGGCGAATTCATGAATACAGAATCTGAAAATAATGAGGATCAACTGCATATCACTGACTCCATGTTTGATTTTAAATTTATACACTCTAAACCTTTTGAATGATTTGTAAATATGTGTTTTTAGAATTGCTCAACCCTGAAACAGATCAACCAGATCAACCAGTGGGTCTGTCCCATCTAGTTTTTATGCCCTTCCATCCACATTTTACAGCCAGGCAGATTTACATCCACAAATGAGTCTTGCCTTATGCTGGACCCTCAAAGCATCCCACAATCCACCTCTGTGTAACTGTGTTTTATTGGAATCCGATTCAATGAATTCATTATAAAATGGAAAATAAATTCTGCATCCCAGTTTTGACCTTTATGACCACTATCTATGTGGACTTTGGTCAATTTTAATCACAAGAGCTATCTGCTATCAATATTTAAATGTCCATGCCATTGATAACATCAACTTTCTGAACATTCTGGGTTAAAGTCAGCTTTTGGAAGAGTGACTGAAGGGCAGGGAAGGTTGACATTCAGGACTTATTTTTGCTTTGATTTTCCAGCCCTTTTGCCTCTTCTCTCTCACCCAGTAGCTAAGGTTCTTCCCCTCTTGGGGTCCAGGAGGAGAGTGGATTAAGAGAAAAGGCAGCCCTGGGCAGGTAGGATCTAGTGACCTGGACTTATCCTCTGGTTATGGCAGCTTCCTATGTTACTTGTTTTCTTCTAGGGCCTCTGTGCGTTTCTCAGATATTTCCCTACTGGGAACCTCCATGCACAGTTACAATAATGTGATCTATGCATCTACTAGCTGCTGTTGTTGCTTGTAAACTTCAGTCAAATTTTCCTGCCTTGTCCATCCATTCCAGACAGTTCTCTTGGCTCCTGGCTGATTTTGTCCTGAAAGAACACCCACTCTGTGTGTTTGGCTGGAGGGGGGCGCGGGGGGGAGGGGTTTTATTTCAAAGGGCAGCTTACTTCCTAAAGCAGTTCAATCTCTTTCCTTCTGTCCTTCCCCTGGTTGAGAGCCCACCATTTTGCCTTTAGATTTCCTAAGCTTATAGCAGACACTAATCTCTTATTTCCTCAAACTTCAGAGGATACATATAAAACTCTAAAGTTTATCTTTTGAATTCCTTTTCATTTGGCTTGAGATAAAATTGGATATTTCTTTCCTTTTTCTGCAGGGGGGAGAAAGCTGAAAATACTTCAGTGATGCCTTCAAAGCATCAGTGTTATGCCTTTATTGATTACAGAGGGACATTGTCCCATGGGACAAAACCAGGGGCCCAGTTGCTTAGCATGTTGCACCTGTATATTCTGCAACCTTGTTTTGCAACGTGGCAACCATTATTTGGCAACCATAATGTGGCCTTAGACTGAATTTTATCAATATTCTTTTTTGTTTTTGTTTCCTGGGAAAAGGACATGGGTTCTGTATTTATCAGATATTGTTTAAGTTCTTAATTTTTGACTTTCTGTAAGTAAAGTAGTAAGGCATTGATATGGTTTGGCTCTGTGTCCCCACCCAAATCTTGTCTTGAATTGTAATCTAATAATCACCATGTGCTGAAATCACCTCCCACCAATCGCCAGGTGGGAGGTGATTGGATCATGGGGGCATTTTTTCCCCATGATGTTCTCATGATACTGAGTTTTTATAAGATCTGATGGTTTTAGAAGGCAATTTTCCCTGTTCTTGTACACTCTTTGTAGCCTGCCACCATGTAAGATGTGCCTTTTCCCCTTCTGCTATGATTGTGTTACTTGAGGCCTCCCAGCCATGTGGGACTGTGAATCAATTAAACCTATTTTCTTTATAAATTACCCAGTCTTGGGTATTACTTTATAGCAGTGTGAGAACAGACTAATACAAGTATGGTCTCTGGAACCAGATAGCCTAGATGCAAATGAGACTTAGAGCAAATTATATAATCTCATTATACCTTAGTTTTCTCATATGTAAAGTTAAGTGGATAACAGAATCTTGCTTATATTATTGTTGTGAAGATAACACTTAAAAAATCACTTAGAATAGGTTTGGCCAATGATAGCATTAAATGTTAGATATTATGCCTGGGAATATACTCTGGTTGTTTGCATAATTGAGTAGCATCTTAACTAGATCTGAGTTAATTCTTGGATCTCACTTTCATTCTTTTAGAACTTTTTAATGTTGTTCCATCATCTTATAGAATTTATTGTTACATTATAGATTTGATGTCACCCTGACCATTTCTCTCCTTTGGGGGTAATTTGCTTTTGCTACCTATATACTTGAAGAATTTTTATCTTTGAAGTTTATCCATATAATAGGTCTCAATATTGAGCATTTTAAAATCAAATTTTCCTGTTATCTGGTGTTTTTTTAATGTGTTGTTTTAAATCTTCATAATTAACTCTTCACTTTAGAAACAGTTTTCTACATTTTATCTTTGAATATTTTTCCTCTTTCATTTATTGAATTATCCCATTGTGAACAAACAATTGTCATTATACTGAACAATCCTTGCCTTCTATTATTCTCTATCTTATGTCTTCATTCTTTTTCTTTTTCTCAAGCCTTTCATGTGTCATTATTCAATTTTTACTTATGTCTGTTCTGTTATTGCTTCTATTTTATTTATAGAGATGCTGATTTGGTGATTAATTTGTTTTCTTAGGTCTGCAGTGTCTCCATCTCATTCTCTTTTTTGTGGAATCTGGTGTCTTAGGTTGTATTAAAGTGTAAGTTAATAAGTAGGACTCTTCTCCAGTTCTTGGTGTTATATGTTCTTCCTGGTTGAATTATTCATATTTATTTAAGTTTTACTTATGCTTTATTTTTTGGAAGAGTATATGTGCCTCTCCACTCTCTAGATAACTTACTGTTTCTTTTCCTTTTGACCATATATGTGCATATCAGATAAGGTAGTGTATTTGTGTTCTAATGGAGCCTCTGTGACTTTTTTTGGTCTTTTTACACTGTATTTGAGGCCAGTTCTTTCTAATGAGCTAAAGTTGAATATGTGGTTATTTAATTAATTCAATCATTCATTTATGTACTAATTCATTTTTTTACTTTTACAATAGCCTTGGGATCATGAATAATTAAGGATGAACTCAACTGAAGGAATGCTCAGTTTTTTTCTTTGAATATTTCAATGTGTTTTACCTTCTGAGATTCTTTATTAATGTCTTTAACTGGGGTGCATTTCAATTCAGTTGGGAGGATATTTCCCATTGTGACATATCACAAATGTTTTTCCCTCTCTGTATGTTTCAATCTAATGAGTATCAGTGAAGTGTTCACTACTTTAGGAAGTCAGCTTGGTCTTTCATTTCTCTGTTTAAACTTTTTGTTCTCAGTAGTGATTTCAAAATGTTCTTTCTTTAATTTTTTCATTTGTTGATACCACTCTTGGAGGCTGCAGTCAGAGGTAGGAACCTCCTATATGTGCCATTGTACTTTGCTATAGAAATGTTATTTACTTTAATGGAAATTCACATACAGATTGTTTAGGCCCCAAGTCCTTGACTCTTTTCTCTCATACCTTATATCTAACCTAATAGGAATCCCAGCTGGGAAGACCTTCAAAACAGTGTGCCCAGAATCTAATCCAGTCACTTCTATTTACCTCCACTGACAAAAATTTGGGCAGGGTCACCAGCATCTCTCTCATAGTTCATTTTCATAGGCTCCTAATTGGTCCTGGCTTTAATCCTTTATCCTCTATAGATTGTTCTTAGCATAGTGGCCAGGGTGATTTTTTACAACAATTAATCAGATTATATCTGTCTTCTGTTCCAAAGCCTAGGAGAATAAAAACCAGAGTCCTTTTGATATCCCACAATGCGGAACATGTTTTTCCCTCCTACATGACTTCACACTTAATACTCTAGCAATAACCCAACCCTTCATTCTATTCCAGGTATGTGGTCTTCCTGCTGTTTCTCAAAAATGCAAAATGTACCATCTCCTTTGCACTTATTCTTACTCGTGCTGAAACCTTTTATTTTTATTCAGATATCCCATGCTAAGTCCTCAATAAAGGTTTTAAACAAACATCATCTTTTCAGTAAGGCCTATTAAACTTTCAACCTGTTCTTCCAACTCTGCCTTCTTCATCCCTCTTACCTTTATCATTTTCTTTTTCCTTATCACTTATTAATAACATACTTATATAATTTATTTGATTATGTTTCTTGTTTATCTGTCTCCTTTATCTAAAATGTAAATTCTGTGAGCTCAAGTCTCTATGTCTTTCTTGTTGACTGTTATATTTCTGGTGACTAGAAAAGTTTCTGGCATGTATTATTTGTGTAAAAAAAGTTTATTGACTGTTTTAAGTAATTAGTCATTTCTTCCCTAGGAAAGATAAGAAAATTATACTCAAACACCTTTTCCCTTGAAGCAGTGACTACCAGTTCATGCCCATGAAACTTGGCAGAGGGCACAGTTCTCTTTTTCTGATTTTTATTTTGAAAGAAGTCCAGATCTGTTGGAATGCTTGAAAGTAAAAGGAATGCTTTTACAGCAGAGATCTGAAAAACAATATTAAAAATCTCATTGATTAATATTATCTTTTGTAGATATGAAGGGAGATATTAAAAATATTTTGTGATTGTTCCATGTTTTATGGTTCTTGGTATTTTAAAATATTTGTCTCACAGGTTTTAAAAAGGAATGATAAT
>NW_012099821.1:369649-371947 GCF_000951045.1 Mandrillus leucophaeus
GAACCTCCTATATGTGCCATTGTACTTTGCTATAGAAATGTTATTTACTTTAATGGAAATTCACATACAGATTGTTTAGGCCCCAAGTCCTTGACTCTTTTCTCTCATACCTTATATCTAACCTAATAGGAATCCCACCCAGCTGGGAAGACCTTCAAAACAGTGTGCCCAGAATCTAATCCAGTCACTTCTATTTACCTCCACTGACAAAAATTTGGGCAGGGTCACCAGCATCTCTCTCATAGTTCATTTTCATAGGCTCCTAATTGGTCCTGGCTTTAATCCTTTATCCTCTATAGATTGTTCTTAGCATAGTGGCCAGGGTGATTTTTTACAACAATTAATCAGATTATATCTGTCGTCTGTTCCAAAGCCTAGGAGAATAAAAACCAGAGTCCTTTTGATATCCCACAATGCGGAACATGTTTTTCCCTCCTACATGACTTCACACTTAATACTCTAGCAATAACCCAACCCTTCATTCTATTCCAGGTATGTGGTCTTCTTGCTGTTTCTCAAAAATGCAAAATGTACCATCTCCTTTGCACTTATTCTTACTCATGCTGAAACCTTTTATTTTTATTCAGATATCCCATGCTAAGTCCTCAGTAAAGGTTTTAAACAAACATCATCATTTCAGTAAGGCCTATTAAACTTTCAACCTGTTCTTCCAACTCTGCCTTCTTCATCCCTCTTACCTTTATCATTTTCTTTTTCCTTATCACTTATTAATAACATACTTATATAATTTATTTGATTATGTTTCTTGTTTATCTGTCTCCTTTATCTAAAATGTAAATTCTGTGAGCTCAAGTCTCTATGTCTTTCTTGTTGACTGTTATATTTCTGGTGACTAGAAAAGTTTCTGGCATGTATTATTTGTGTAAAAAAAGTTTATTGACTGTTTTAAGTAATTAGTCATTTCTTCCCTAGGAAAGATAAGAAAATTATACTCAAACACCTTTTCCCTTGAAGCAGTGACTACCAGTTCATGCCCATGAAACTTGGCAGAGGGCACAGTTCTCTTTTTCTGATTTTTATTTTGAAAGAAGTCCAGATCTGTTGGAATGCTTGAAAGTAAAAGGAATGCTTTTACAGCAGAGATCTGAAAAACAATATTAAAAATCTCATTGATTAATATTATCTTTTGTAGATATGAAGGGAGATATTAAAAATATTTTGTGATTGTTCCATGTTTTATGGTTCTTGGTATTTTAAAATATTTGTCTCACAGGTTTTAAAAAGGAATGATAATTAATTAAAAGGACAGAATGATTCCTGATTTTGCAATATCCTAAAATACTTAGATTATCAGAATATGTGATTACTTGTTATGTCATCATGATGATAATAAAAGGGAGGCAGGGTAGCATGAAAGGAACAGTTTAGGACTTGGATAGGTCTTAGCAAAAAATGTCATCTGCTACTTAATCACTATGTGTGTTACCCTTGGCATGTTACTTAAATATTGTGAATTTTGTCAGTCCTTCTTTGTCAAGTAGGAGATAACAAAACTTTGTTAGTCAAATAGAAAAGGAGAAACCACTTTATCAAGAAAAGAGAAATCCCTTTATTTTATTTTTTTTTTTAAAGAGGGAGTTTAACTTAGGGCATTGAGAACACAGGTACTAGAGGATATGAGAAGACAAATAACAAAGAGTTAGCTGACCCAGAAATTACAATAAGAGAGACAAAGGGAGAAGAGGAAATAGCACAGTCTGTGAACTAGGGTCACCTGCTGGCAGTGGGCTGGATCACATGGGACTAACATCAACTAGGAGACTAACCACTGCAGGAGATGGTGCCCAAGGAAAAGTGTGGGCAGAAATACTCTGGATTCTCCTTTCTCTTGTATTCTAGTCTCCTTCCAGGACCTTTGAAAGTCCAATCCTAGTCAGAAGTCTGCTGACAGCGAGAACCACAGGGGAAGAACAAGGAATGAATCTATTAACACACAGGTCAAGAATCAGCAAAAAAAAAAAAAAAAAAAAAGAATTAAATGCGACATACAATATATATGAAGTCTATTACTGTGCTTTTTACATAGTAAATGATCAATAAACTATTAGTGCAATGATTTATAAATTACTGGAGACCACAAAATTTATAAACAAAAGAAGTTTATTTGGCTCACAGTTCTGTACAGAAAATAGTGCCAGCATCTGCTCAGCTTCTGGGGAAGCCTCAGGAAGCTTTTATTCATGGGGGACGCTGAAGTGGGAGCAGGCACTTCTCATGGTGAAGGCAGGAGTAATATGCACTCATAGTTGTAGTTTGTTGATAACCTACTATGTGAAA
>NW_012099821.1:376112-377988 GCF_000951045.1 Mandrillus leucophaeus
CTTTTATTTATGGGGGAAGGTGAAGTGGGTGCAGACACTCCTCATGGTTAAAGCAGGAGTAAGAGAGAGACTAGGGGGTAAGAGGTAGGTGCCACACACTTTTTAAAGACCAGATATCACAAGAATTCAGCGGTTATCATGAAGACAGCACCATACCAGGCCACACTTCCGTCAGTAGGGATTACAATTCAACATGAGATTTGGGCAGGGATAGTTATTCAGACTATATCAGATGACAGCTCCTCCTCTTTAATCTCCTCCTCTTCTTGCCTTGAATGTTTCTCTCCATAATGTAAGTTAATGTTTATCTAAGGTAAGATGAAGCTATTTAAACATTATGACTTTCTTATGTCGGTACCTAATTAAACATTGTACAATATATCTTCTTGTTAGCCGGTTGCCGTGGCTCATGCCTGTAATCCCAGCACTTTGGGAGGCCGAGGCAGGTGGATCACCTGAAGTCAGGAGTTCAAGACCAGCCTGACCAATGTCAAAACTCCGTCCCTACTAAAAATACAAAAATTAGCTGGGTGTAGTGGTGGGCAACTGTAATCCTAGCTACTCAGGAGGCTGAGGCAGAAGAATATCTTGAACCTGGGAGGCAGAGGTTGCAGTGAGCCAAGGTCATGTCATTGCATTCCAGCCTGGGCGACAAGAGTGAAACTCCTTTTTGGGGGAAAAAAAAAATTAAAACTTATTACTGATTTTCCTAAATGTATTTTCCCCATTTATTTTCATCTTTTCATACTGTAGAGAATGCCAAAATATTAATCTCATTGGAGATTTGATCCGCAACAAACTGGAAGGTATTTACAGTACTTAAAAAATCCATAAGCTCTTTTTATATTTTTTAACTAGTGCATACTTTTGTATTATGCGATCCAATTTTTCATTGTTTTATATTTTATCTTTCAGATGTAAAAAGTATATTTTGAGCCCTCAGTGCTATGTTTTAGCAGTTGAAGTATGAACTTTGCCCTTTTTGAAATGGTAATTCTGTTTTTTTTTTCCACTAAGTAAGTTTTCTTTGTGTCTTTTCTATGTTACTGATGGTATTTCATCACCGGAATAAACGCTTCCCATCTTGATTTTGATTTTTTTCAGCAGGTGAAATTAAGTCACTTACTATACTTCAGTGGAATTAGGACATGTTTATTACAGACAAATGTATTTTAGATAACATTCTTAAAGTTTTCCTTAAAAATTTACAAAAGAATGTTTAGATTTCTGTTGAGACGTTTGTCATGCATTAGTATTTTTTTTTTACTAAATTTACTGTGTATTTATTAAATTTTCAAACATCTAGATAAGATGTTGGGCAGATGGATTTACCATTTTTTTTTCCTGTATAGGACATTGCTCACAAGATCATTAAATGACTCCAAAAACATAATTCTTGTATGGGTAATTATAAATGATACTTGAGGTGAGGGATGAAAAAATAACTGGTCCTCATAAATTAATATTTTTGTCTGCACACTCATATTGTTTTCATACAGATTTTAAAATTACTCAGGTTTGACATTTTACATTGAGGTTTTGGAATTTTATCTGTACTGACTACTTCTATGAAATTGAGATATTTCTCTTACCAAATACTGGTTTGAAATCTATATCATTAATTTATTGTTTTTTCAAATGCCAATTCACGACTAATATAATGGGTGACTATTAAGTCCAATATGTGCTCTGAGGTTCTCCCAGTATTGTTAACGTAATCTTTATCTGAATCTATTTACAATAGTTTCTAAGCATACGCTTTAGTGTTCTCTAAGTTTGATGAGTTCCTTGTTATATGCTTAATTTAGTTTTAGAAACACTAAATATGGGAATCTGGAGGTGAACGTCACAGTACTGATTTTCTTAGATGTTTTAC
>NW_012099821.1:378038-384079 GCF_000951045.1 Mandrillus leucophaeus
AACAAAACCCTGTAATTTTACTTTAAAATCACAGAGCACAAAAATCTAAGTGCTTATTTTACCAAATATAATTAAAGACAATACCAAGAACCAATCCATATACTCTACCAACACAAGCACAGGATAGATATGCTATCTAGGAGTTGTTTCTGGCAGAAAAATACCATATGCTACATGAAGGGGTAAGAAGGAACCTAAAACTAAGACCATACCAGTTTTAATTCAAACAGTATAATGAATTGTCTTACATGTTATTTAAACAAGGCTGCTCTTTGTAATTCATACCACTCTCAAGACTGAGCCTTTTGAAATTCAAACCATTCATTGTTGAACTTTGATACTTTAAAATACAACTGAAGTTAAAAAACAAAAAATGGGTGCTGATAAAATAAAAATCTGTTTTATTTGGGCAGGCATCACAAAAATTGTCTTGGATAATTCAAACCCAAGACATATTCCAAAATGCAATAGTTTGCTGCATGATTTAATTCATGTAATATGAGATACTTGTTGAAGATTTTTTTTTAAAATCGTTGTCTTAAATATTGGAAAAAGAAAGCTTCAGGTCACCAAATCTATATTTTGTGATAAAGAGAAGCAAGATTTGAAATAATTTAACTTAATATTTCTCCTAGTTAAAACACAGTATAAATCATGGTTGATAGTATATTAACTGCTATCACTCACATCAGAAATGAAACATAATTTGTTTCCATGTTTTTGCACTTCTGCTTGCCTATTTATTAAGAAATATATATATTTCTTTTGACTGAGGAATTCAGTAGGATTACCATGCCAAAAATTGTGCCAGACATGTTAAACAGGCAAGGAAGACTTTACTCAAGATTATTGCAACAAAGGAAAGAAGTTGAACTCAACTCTATTGAAACAAAAAGTGGAAGAGTTTTTAAGTTCTGGGGTGAGCTACTGGAAAAGGACTAAATAATCATTAGGGAGAAGGGCCCATATGATTACGCTATCTGTGTTTGCTAATTGGTACTTACGGAAGACCCTGGGAGATGAGGGGGCTCTATCTTTCCTAATGAATATAATTCAAAGGGATCACTCCCAGGTGTTTGAAAAATACATTTCTGGGTTATAAAACTGAAAGAGACTGGGAGAAGATTTGTATCTCAGGGGGCAGAGAAAAGGATATATGGTTGCAAGTTTTCTAGAGTAAATGCTCTAAGAAAAGGGAGGAAACCTGTCTAAAGTTCAGTCATGCTGAGGAACACTGAGGCCATCTTGGTCAACAGATTCTACAGGCACCATTTTGGAGTTGAGATGTACGTTAAAGGCAAGATTGAGCAAGCATCTATTTTCCCTAAATTCTGTCTGGTTTCTGATTGACCATTTTTACTTTATCACTCTAAATCAGGGTGACAAATGTGTCCTCCTCTCCTAAGATCTCTCTTTTCTCTGTCCCTTCAGCCCTTACTTTAGTTCTAGGTGACCTTTATGGAAGGTGATAATATTTCCAAAACAGAAGGTATCACTTGTCCCATTTTCCTATAATTATAACAAGTATAAAATAAATTAACCAAGAAAAGGGTGTGTTAGGCCATTTTTGCATTGCTATAAAGAAATTTCTGAGACTGGGTAATTTATAAAGAAAAGAGGTTTAATTGGCTCATAGTTCTGCAGGCTATACAGGAAACATAGTGCCAGCATCTGCTCAGCTTCTGGGGAGGCCTCAGGAAACTTTTATTTATGGGGGAAGGTGAAGTGGGTGCAGACACTCCTCATGGTTAAAGCAGGAGTAAGAGAGAGACTAGGGGGTAAGAGGTAGGTGCCACACACTTTTTAAAGACCAGATATCACAAGAATTCAGCGGTTATCATGAAGACAGCACCATACCAGGCCACACTTCCGTCAGTAGGGATTACAATTCAACATGAGATTTGGGCAGGGATAGTTATTCAGACTATATCAGATGACAGCTCCTCCTCTTTAATCTCCTCCTCTTCTTGCCTTGAATGTTTCTCTCCATAATGTAAGTTAATGTTTATCTAAGGTAAGATGAAGCTATTTAAACATTATGACTTTCTTATGTCAGTACCTAATTAAACATTGTACAATATATCTTCTTGTTAGCCGGTTGCCGTGGCTCATGCCTGTAATCCCAGCACTTTGGGAGGCCGAGGCAGGTGGATCACCTGAAGTCAGGAGTTCAAGACCAGCCTGACCAATGTCAAAACTCCGTCCCTACTAAAAATACAAAAATTAGCTGGGTGTAGTGGTGGGCATCTGTAATCCTAGCTACTCAGGAGGCTGAGGCAGAAGAATATCTTGAACCTGGGAGGCGGAGGTTGCAGTGAGCCAAGGTCATGTCATTGCATTCCAGCCTGGGCGACAAGAGTGAAACTCCTTTTTGGGGGAAAAAAAAAATTAAAACTTATTACTGATTTTCCTAAATGTATTTTCCCCATTTATTTTCATCTTTTCATACTGTAGAGAATGCCAAAATATTAATCTCATTGGAGATTTGATCCGCAACAAACTGGAAGGTATTTACAGTACTTAAAAAATCCATAAGCTCTTTTTATATTTTTTAACTAGTGCATACTTTTGTATTATGCGATCCAATTTTTCATTGTTTTATATTTTATCTTTCAGATGTAAAAAGTATATTTTGAGCCCTCAGTGCTATGTTTTAGCAGTTGAAGTATGAACTTTGCCCTTTTTGAAATGGTAATTCTGTTTTTTTTTCCACTAAGTAAGTTTTCTTTGTGTCTTTTCTATGTTACTGATGGTATTTCATCACCTGAATAAACGCTTCCCATCTTGATTTTAATTTTTTTCAGCAGGTGAAATTAAGTCACTTACTATACTTCAGTGGAATTAGGACATGTTTATTACAGACAAATGTATTTTAGATAACATTCTTAAAGTTTTCCTTAAAAATTTACAAAAGAATGTTTAGATTTCTGTTGAGACGTTTGTCATACATTAGTATTTTTTTTTTACTAAATTTACTGTGTATTTATTAAATTTTCAAACATCTAGATAAGATGTTGGGCAGATGGATTTACCATTTTTTTTTCCTGTATAGGACATTGCTCACAAGATCATTAAATGACTCCAAAAACATAATTCTTGTATGGGTAATTATAAATGATACTTGAGGTGAGGGATGAAAAAATAACTGGTCCTCATAAATTAATATTTTTGTCTGTACACTCATATTGTTTTCATACAGATTTTAAAATTACTCAGGTTTGACATTTTACATTGAGGTTTTGGAATTTTATCTATACTGACTACTTCTATGAAATTGAGATATTTCTCTTACCAAATACTGGTTTGAAATCTATATCATTAATTTATTGTTTTTTCAAATGCCAATTCACGGCTAATATAATGGGTGACTATTAAGTCCAATATGTGCTCTGAGGTTCTCCCAGTATTGTTAACGTAATCTTTATCTGAATCTATTTACAATAGTTTCTAAGCATACGCTTTAGTGTTCTCTAAGTTTGATGAGTTCCTTGTTATATGCTTAATTTAGTTTTAGAAACACTAAATATGGGAATCTGGAGGTGAACGTCACAGTACTGATTTTCTTAGATGTTTTACACGGTAATTACTGTTCTTAACTATAACCTTTGCGTTTTTTGGCTGGGGCAGGGGCGGGGTGGGTGTTCTAATTCCACTGAAGTATAGTAAGTGACTTAGAAGTCCTTTCTGTAGAACTTATCCAGTAAAAGTTAGTTTTTGGATAGGCTGGAGTTTACTTTAATGCATGTCTGAATGCTCAGTGTTGGTAAGTCAAATATATCCTTGCATCTAAGTCCCTGCTGAGTGAAAGGTTTTGCTACAGCTAAAAGTCTGAGAAGAAAAGCAGAAATGATCAGGGAGTTAGCTTTATGCATGAAAGACCCACAGGAAACAAAACTGAGTTGATGTTACCAATAGGAGCAATTAATAAAGAATGGTTTTGTGCCAAAATGTTCCTGTAAGCTTATTTGAGGAATCTGTATTTCTTTGCTTTACCAAACAACCTTTATTCATCTTCCTTATAAATAAAACTTCCTATTCATATTGCTAAAAAAATGGTTTGCTTGGATACAAAAAAGGAGTTTTTGCTCACATTTTGAATACACTTAGATACTTTCTTATTCAGTCTGATAATCTTTGTCTTTTCATTGTGACATTTATTCAGTTTATTATTTAATATAATTTAAGTTGAAATTTTCCATATAACTATTGTTTTTCTATTTGAACTAGACATTATTGTTCTTTTTTACTTTACCATTTTCTTGGTTTCTTTCCTGATCATTTTCTGGCTAGCTACATATTTTTTTTATTTCCCCAGAAATTCCTACGTATCTCTTTAATTTACTAGAGTCTATGATAAATTAGTGCTTTTATATTTCTAGAAAATTATAATAAGCTTAAAATAGTTTAATGCCATTCAATTCTCTTTGCCTTCTGCTCTTTTTCTGTCATTTAATTTAATTCTACATATATTTTCATACTCCCAAAACATTGTTTTTTATTTTATTTTATTTTTATTTTTTTGAGACTGAATGTCACTCTGTCACTCAGGCCAGAGTACAGTAACGTGATCTCAGCTCACTGCAACCTCTTACTCCCGGGTTCAAGGGATTCTGCTGCCTCAGCCTCCTGAGTGGCTGAGACTACAGGCACGTGCCACCACACCCGGCTAATTTTTTGTATTTTTAGTAGAGACAGGGTTTTACAGTGTTAACCAGGATGGTCTTGATCTCCTGACCTCGTGATCCGCCCACCTTGGCCTCCCAAAGTGTGCTGGGTTTACAGGCGTGAGCCACCACACCTGACCCCCCAAAACATTATTACTATTATTTTATACAGTTGATATTCATTTAAATTCACCTATACATTTACCCTTTCTGGTACTCTTCATTTCCTCCTGCATTTCTATGATGTAATATGGGGTCAGTTTTCTTCTGCAGGAAGAACTTTCAGTATTTCTTTATAGCTCACATCTTCTGGTGACAAATTCTCTTGGCTTTTGTTTATCTTAAGCATCTTCATTTTATCTTTATTTCTGGAGTATATTAGAGAATTCTAAGATGCAATAATTTTATTAAGGTCATTAAAGATGTCAGTCTACCATCTTCAGGTGGCCTTTGCTGCTGCTTCTCTTTCTTCTCTTCCTCCTGTTCCTCATCCTTCTTTTGTCTTCTTTTTTTGAAATGTCATCTAATAGTTTTATTTGTGTATTTGAAAGGAATATCCTCTCCTATCTCTGTGGCTTTTAGGTTTTTCTCCTTACCTTTAGTTTTTGGAATTATTTTTTCCTAAAATTTGTTGTTTTTTGATACTTCAGGTTAATAAAATTCAATGAAGTTACAGCTTGTGGTCTTTCATTAGTTTTGGGGAAGAAAACGAGACATAGGCTGCTCTTATATTCTTCCTACCTTCCCCCCCACTTCTCTTAGTACTAGAAATGCATGAGTTAGATGTATAGACAATGGTTCATGAGTTCCTGACACAATTTTTTTTCTTATTCTTTCATCTCTCGAGCTTCAGTCTGACATTGATCTGTCTTCCAATTCTCTAATGCTCTGTTTTATAATCTAATCTGTGGTTAAATCCATCTACTAGGTTCTTTTTTACTGTGCCTGTATTTTTATTTCAAGAATTTACGTTTTGCTCTTTAAAAAAATGAAATCCAGGCCAGGCACGGTGGCTCATGCCTGTAATGCCAGCACTTTGGGAGTTCCAGGCGGGTGGATCACCTGAGGTCAGGAGTTCGAGACTAGACTAGCCAACATGGCGAAATCCTATCTCCACTAAAAATACAAAAATCCAGGCATGGTGGTACGTGCCTGTAATTCCAGCTACTTGGGAGGCTGAGGCAGGAGAATTGCTTGAACCCAGGAGGCAGAGGTTACAGTGAGCCATGATCATGCCACTGTACTGCAGCCTGGACAACAGAGCAAGACTCTGCTCAAAAACAAAAACAAAAAAACTCCCATTCTGTGGTGAAATTCTCCATGTTTTCACTTGTTTTCTTGAACACTGAAAACATTATTTTTTTTAATTGATGTCTG
>NW_012099821.1:385239-387569 GCF_000951045.1 Mandrillus leucophaeus
CATTATTCTACAGAACACAGCAATTCCTACTATAAATAAAGTGATGAAGGTGAAATTCTCTAGGGGACATGTAGCTCTGTTGTAGGACAGGTTCACTGTGGTCTGAATTTACAAGTTAGAAAGGACTAGAAAGTCACTAAATTAACTTTGAAATATGGCTTCTTTAAGAGCAGATAAATGAGTAGGAAATTTTTGTCCATTTGATAGTAGAGGTCATTGGTTGCAGAAATGTTGGCAATTGTGTTGGTCATTCTTGTGGTTGTTGATTTTTGTGGGAGCAGGGTTGTGACTAATACATATAACATGTTGAAGACTAAGCTCTGATTTTTTATCTTATCCAAATTCCTGCCTAAGTGGTCTAGGGAGTCATGCCTACAAACCACAAATTCTCATCAGATGGGTTTTATTTAACCCTATATATTGTGACTTACTTTTCAACCTAACTCTGGCATAACATTATGAGACAAGGAAAAAATATTTAACCCAAAATATATTTCCTTACCATACCTTACATTGCCCTGCAAAGTCTCTTGTGGGAAGAATCCACAATCTATAGAGAATCCCCTACCCCTTTTGTTTTCCTTCCTTCCTTCGCAGATCCAGGAGATAACCAACTAAGAGCCAGGCACCCTTTTAAGTCCTACAAAAAAACAATTTACAACCTGCTCTTTCTAAAGTCTGCTATCTAAGAACTTCCTCTGAACAATAAAACTTGGTCTCCACAGTCCTTTACCTTTAACCTGAACATTCCTTTCTATCAATCCCAGGTCTTCAGACAACTTCAACCAATTATCAACCAGAAAATATTCAAATTTACCTATAGCCTGGAAGCCCCCACTTTGAGTTGTCTTGCCTTTCCAAACCAAACCAGTGTATTTCTTAAATGTATTTGATTGATGTCTCATGCATCCTAAAATACATAAAACCAAGGTGTACCCCAATCACCTTGGGCACATGTTCTCAGGACCTTCTGAGGGCTATGTCATAGGCCATGGACACTCATATTTGGCTCAGAATAAATTCCTTCAAGTATTTTACAGAGTTTGACTATTTTTGTCAACAATATAAAGAGAGACTGGCGCCCAATATGGGGCCTCAGAGAAGACTCAAGACCCCAAAAAACTTGCCTTGAAAGTGGAGCTAAGGTACCAGCAGGGGCACATTGAAGTCCCACTGAATTCAATCTTCTCCTCCAGTAGAACTGGTAAGTCCTCCTGAGCCTAGGACCTCCCTTAGGTTAATTGTCCTTGATTTATTCTAAACTGGTTTTTCCTAGAAGTTGTTGTTAAAGGATCCTAATGCAAGTTTGGAGGTGCATTTCTAAAGGGTCTTCTCAATTATTTTTCTCTCAGAATTAACTAAGAATAAGGACAAAACAAGTAGAATGACCCCCTTTTGAGCACTTCTCAAAAGGGGTTCTCAAAAGAGGTTTTATGGCACCTCTACTTGAAGTAACACAGTTTTTGTGCACAGTTTACTTTAAGAATAAAAAGTCCTAGGGATGACCTGCAAACTATAGAGTTCCTATTCTAAGTTCTCTTTCTCTGTTTTCTTTTCTGCTTGCTTTACATCTGCTGTTACTTTTCTATTGAGATAAAAATAACTGCTGTTTGGATCTAACAGGTTTTTTTTTTTTTTGCCAGAAAATTTATATTCATCTCATGGCTAAAGTACTAAAGTAAAGCTGTAGAATATTTGTGTTTGTATGTATATGCATGTGTATATTTAAAGGCCTTTATAAATTCTATAATGTTATGTTTAATTGGCAGTTAAATGTTTTAATTTCCTTCTGGCACACCAAACTTTTCCTCCCTATACCTTATAATGTAAATTTTGCTATCTAATCTTCACCTGAGTTATTTCCTTTAATATGCAAATTTAGGGCTATTTAGCTAACTACTGCCTAGGGTGATGCAACATATTACCAAAAATATAAAAGTCTAAAATAGAAAAAAAAAAAAGGAAAACAAAAGTCTTTTATAAATCTATAAAATACTTGTATCAGAATGCCTAACTACATCTACATATTAAGTGTGTGTATACAATATTTTCACTACTAAAAATGTATATAGAGCTCTAATCCATTGGCTTGAAAATAGCACTCAAAATATTAAAAAAAAAAAAAGACAAAAAAACAAAAACAGAGAGCAGTCCAATGCTTTTTCAAGTTCATGTGATTTAAGTAAAATCTTTACTAAATAAGCTAGCATTAAAATTATCAGTATATAATATCAGCAATGTCTTTGAAATTGTTAGCAGTTTTTTTTTTTTTTGCATCTGTTGATCAAGTAGTTTCATGTTTACTCCTGTAGAATACTATAAGATTTGCC
>NW_012099821.1:388469-391189 GCF_000951045.1 Mandrillus leucophaeus
TTTTAGTAGAGACAGGGTTTCATCATGTTAGCCAGGATGGTCTCCATCTCCTGACCTGGTGATCCGCCTGCCTCAGCCTCCCAAAGTGCTGGAATTACAGGCATGAGCCACCATGTGCAGTCAAATATTGACTTATTTTTAATACAAAAAGTTTTTAAGTTTTTAAATTCTATAATTTGTTTATTTGATATTCTTCAAATTGGTATCTTTAAAATACCACTCTTTCTCTTTTAAAAAGGCCTTAAATGATGACTTTCTCCTTTACCTTTTGCTGGCTCCTGTAACTTTTACTAATCTAAGGGAAAAAAATTGTTTTTGAAAACAGGCAAATATAGCATCTTTTAAACATGCTTTTTAGCTCACACCTATAATCCCAGCACTTTGGGAGGCTGAGGCGGGTGGATCACTTGAGGTCAAGAGTTTGTGACCAGCCTAACCAACATGGTGAAACCCCATCTCTACTAAAAGTACAAAAATTAGCCTGGTGTGGTGGCAGGCACCTATAATCCCAGCTACTTGAAAGGCTGAGGCAGGAGAATCGCTTAAACCCAGGAGGCAGAGGTTGCAGCAAGGTGAGATTGCGCCACTGCACTTAGCCTGGGCAATAGAGTGAGACTCCATCTCAAAACAAAAAACAAAAAACAAAAAAAACCCGCCTTTTATTCTGTATAGCTGTTATACCTCTATTCTATCTTATATGTGATGTGTCATGTGGAAGTAATATTTCACTTTCCAACTACATAAAATAGCTCTAATCGAATAACTTAAAAATGTAAGTGATTATCAGATTGGTAAAAGCTAGCTCAGAAGCCTTGTAATTTACATAACCTTAGTAGTCTTTAATAAAAATTAATTTGGTACATTTAATCTCAAAACTCTCTGGTAATTTAAAATTCTTAAAGTCATGTTTAAACCCTCAGGATTTTCCCCACCACTGGAAATTTGGGTTACTAGAAAGTTAAAATAATAAAAGCATAAAAGCATAAAATAAAGTTTTGTTAAAATTTTATAAAATACAAGGATGTCAATTTTCAATAAATGTAAAGTTTTTGGTTAAGAAAACTGTTTAAAACTTGCTTTAAAATAAAGAAAATTATACAGATAAGATTAAAAAAATATCTAGGGCAACAAAACCCTAAGTCCTATGGTTACCAAGAAAATAGTCGATATAGGGAAAGGGCAAAACCAAGTAACTATTTAAAAACCAAAGGTTGTAATGTTAAGGAATTGTTTCATTTTGTAGATTAGTATCATTCAGCTTCTTTAAAAAACAAACAAACAAAAAAAACAAAACAAAACAAAAAAACCTTAGTGGGTTATAGAAATAACTACTTTAAAAACAAACTTCTTAATTTTAAATGGTACAAAATGTAAGCGCTTGTTTAAATTAATGCAGGACCCACAGCTCATTACTAAACAATCACTGATGCACAGGGAGCTATTCCTAAAAAAGCAATCAGCCTAGTAGGCCAGATAATGCCATTATAAGGTCTGTTTGCCCTGAGAAGGGGACTGCCCAACTCTCCCTATAAAATACCAAGTAAAGTACCCCAGATGAAGCCATTAATATGTTCAATATGCAAGCCATATTGGACTAGCTTTATGATAACTGGGATATCCTCCCACCTAATATGTCTATTACTCAGGTCATGGTAAATGTGGGGAATAAAGGGGCCCCTTTTACATAGGTACCCCTCCCACAGAATCATAGGTTTATTTAAGAAGCCTTATCAAATCTGCTATTCCTCATAGGTCATGCAGATGCAACCTCCTGCCGGGAACCCAGAACCTTTTCACCAGAAAAGGTAAAACGGTCTGGGGGTAAAACGGCTTTCTGGAACCAGAACACAAAAACATACAGGTTAATAGAATTATAAAATGTAAGATGTTTAAACAAGCTTTATGTAAGCTAGCCATAACCACTTTTACTTAAATGCCTTATAAAAATAGGTACTCTATCTAGCTGGGAATGTTTTCCCTTTCTAACACTATAAAACCGAAGACATGTAAATCTGCTCATATAAATTCTCCACTGCGTAGCCTTTTGTGTGGAGCATTTATTGGGGCTAATGGTAAAAACTGTAAGTATTTTTCAGTAACAATGACTGAGCTAGAGAATTTCTACTTGATGGGGCATTTACCGCTTTGCTATGGAATATTAACTAAAGCTATCCCTATATTAATGGAAGTAATGTTTCTTAAAAAGTTCCATAATAAAATCAAAATGGTTTACATGAAATCTTGAAACCTAATAAGCAAAAAGCCTCTTTTCTAAAACTAATTGTAAGGAGTTGCTAAATTCCACAATTCCTAATAGTTCCTAGTGAGCTGTTTGGTCTGTAAATGGCATTTCCAAGGTAAACAAACATCTTGTTTCAAAAGCTGCTGCTCTGGTTAAAGAAGGATATATATATGTGTGTGTGTGTGTGTGTGTGTGTATATATATGTATATATATGTGTATGTGTATATATATATTTTTTCTCTTTTACTTGGGGAAATATCTTTTTATAGGCAAATTTACCTAAGTCCTCCAGAATTCAGATTATAGTTTTATGGCAATATAGTTGTCTGCATAAGTTCAATAATAATTTTTTAAAAAACAAAGACACTGGTTATTTTACCAAGACTGAAACTAAAATAACCTATTTTTAGGTAAAGTTTGAGTAAAACCAACTTTAAAAAAATTCTGGCTGGGCACAGTGGCTCACACCTATAATCC
>NW_012099821.1:391639-397698 GCF_000951045.1 Mandrillus leucophaeus
CATAACATTTAATACTGGATTTCAATTGTTTCAAAGGCAAAGTATAACATTTAATACTGGATTTCAGCCCTGACTTTTTAAGTACAAATTAAATCATTATTTCTTGGCTATAATAATCCTCTAAAAAGTACTAAATTATAAATTTTTTTTCATATTTTTATTTGGTACCCTAAAGGAGTAGCTTCCTTTTTCTGGTCTAACATACAAATTACTGTTATGTCAAACTATAAATGTTATTTGTGTCTTTTTGTTTTACTTCCACAAAAACCCCAAATCATGGTATTTTAAAGACCAGAGATATAAATCTCCCTCATTTGGCATCCCACTGGGCCCAGATCTGTTTCACTGCTAATGCTCTGCTGCTAAAACTATACTAGCTGCCTCCCTCTAGGCCCAGGGACTATTGCGGAAGAGGTAGGCACGTAAGATTGTAAGGGCCAGTTTTAAGGGATAAAATTAAAATAAAATCAAACCCTCCAAATCAAAAAGGGGGTAGAAAAAATGCCTAAACAGCTGGAAAACAATTTGGTTGCCTTCTAAACTATTATGTGTCACTTTTGCATCCACCCTAACCATAAAAATTTTCTGCTTACTATAAAATTAAAGGAAAATATTTACTAACAGGATAAAATACCTTGTAACAAAGTCTCCTGGGTATAATACTCCCAATTATGAGTTGTAAAAATAAATCTATCTATACATATTTAATTTTTCAGAACAATGCTTATGTTTGTATGGCTAATTGCTGTAAGTCTGTAACAAAAACCAAGCTCACAAAAGCTCAACACATAAAAAAAATAAGTCTGTCTCATAGCTTTTCCTTTTGGTTTTTCTATCTACCTTTTTACTTAAAACAATCATTTTAAAAAGTAACAGCTGCCTGTCCATATCCGTTTTTATCTGGCCTAAAACAATTAATTGGCTGTAAGTCTTTTAACTCTTAAGGCCTCAGCTATAAGAAGTCCTTCCAAGAAAAAAATAACACTGTAGATTTATATAACTTTCCCTGTAACAAAACCTTTTCTCTCCCAAATACCAGTATATGGTGAATACAAATTTGGGGAGAAAAATAGATTTGTCTACTGTTAACACATCTACAACTACAATAATTTAAACACTAAGAACCAGGCATTTCTTGCATTTAATTTATACCTTCCTCAGGATCCTATATCTATAAAGATACATTAGCCAGAAAAAAGATTAAATTTGGCCGGGTGCAGTGGCTCACACTTGTAATCCCAGCACTTTGGGAGGCCAAAGTGGGGGGGCCACCTAACATCGAGAGTTCCAGACCAGCCTGGCCAGCATAGTGAAACGCTGTCTCTACTAAAAATACAAAATTAGCCAGACGTGGTGGCAGGTGCCTGTAATCCCAGCTACTCGGGAAGCTGAAGCAGGAGAATCGCTTGAACCCAGGAGGCAGAGGTTGCAGTGAGCCAAGATTGTGCCACTGTGCTCCAGTCTGGGCAATAGAGCGAGACTCCATCTCAAAAAAAAAAAAAAAAAGATTCTAATTTAATGTTGGTCCTACAATTCTCAAGTAAGATTTATCACAAGGTTCAAATAACCCTTAATAAGGAAGGGAAACATATTGTAAGTCTAATCAAAAATATAATAATGCATATGGGTTTTTTTTCTGGCTAATTAGTTTGTTTACTGCCTTCTATTTCTATTTGTAACCTTGGATGCCCAAACCTTCACTATCTTTATCATATTTATTACTATATTAACATGAAACATTTTCTTGTAAATGTTATGCCAAATATAGCAGAAGAAAAGGCATAATTAAAGACTCGAATCATAATAGCTCAAAAAATCTGATCTAGGATTTTTTTTTTTAAACAAACCCTAGGCCTAACTCCATCTCACCCCTTAAACAATTGGCTGTCATATCAGGTCAAACCATGTCCTCCCCCATTATCCAAATCATTAATATTTAAAACTATTGCCACCAATCAGACTACACTGGGAATAAGCATTCCTAGTGCTGTGAAACCTCGCTAAATGACCAAATCAAACACCCCTAGGAATAAGCCTCTTAGTGCTGTGGGAACTGATGCTGTTTTGTTGGCCTGTAGGTGCATTCTGTGGAATGCTTTTTGGCCAAGAGTGGGGACTAAGGACTAAGCTCTGATTTTTTAATCTTACCCAAATGCCTACCTAAGGGGTCTAGGGAGTCATGTCCTACAAACTATAAATTCTCATCAGATGGGCTTTATTTAACCCTATGTATTGTGACTTACTTTTTAATCTAACTCTGGCATAACATGAGACAAGGAAAAAAAGGTTTAACCCCAAAATATATTTCCTTGCCATACCTTAAAATTGCCCTGCAAAGTCTCTTGTGGGAAGAATCCACAATCTATAGAGAATCCTCTTGCCCCTTTGTTTTTTTCCCTTCCTTCCCAGATCCAGGAGGTAGTCAACTAAGATCCAGACAGGCTTTTAAGTCCAACAAAAAATCATTTATAACCTGCTCTCTCTCAAGTCTGCTCTCTAAAAAGCTTCCTCTGCACAATAAAACCTGGCCTCCACAATCCTTTATCTTGAACCTGAACATTCCTCTCTGTCAATCACAGGTCCTCAGACAACCTCAACCAATTGTCAATCAGAAAATGTTCAAATTTCCCTATAGCCTGGAAGCCCCCGCTTTGAGTTGTCCTGCCTTTCTAAACCCGTGTATTTCTTAAATGTATTTGACTGATGTCTTATGCATCCTAAAATACATAAAACCAAACTGTACCCCAATCACCTCAGGCACATGTCTCAGAACCTCCTGAGGGCTGTGTCACTGGCCATGGTCACTCATACTTGGTTCAGAATAAATCTCTTCAAATATTTTAGAGTTTCACTCTTTTCATCAACACTGTTAATTTTTTTTTTTTTTTTTCTGTCCAAGTTCTTGTATAAATGTTTGTTCAGTAAATTTTCTTATTGTCTGGGAATACTTTTGTATCAATTGTATTATTATCCTATTTCAGTGCATTGTTCATATTATATAGATACAAGAAATGTGTATGAATAATAAGATGTTATTTGGGAGCAATCTTTCTTCCAAATTTGAACTAATTTGAATTACCGACATACCTTTTAGTTATTTAGTATTCTGTTGGCTACATTTGCTTATCAAAGGTTAAAATTTAGATTTATTGATTTAAACCAGTAGTTCTCAGCTATTGACCAAGTGCCTCCAGGGCACATTTTACCATAAGTGGAGACCCTTTTCCTTGTTTGCACAAAAGAGAAAGTCCCATTGACACCTGTAGGGTAGAGGCCAGATGCTGTTTTGTACTTCAAAGCACACAGGGGGGCCCATTACAACAAAGCTTTATCCTGCTCAGAATATCAGTTATGTCAGGGTTGAGAAACTAATCTAAAGATAAAAATAATATGAATAAAAATGTAAAGAAAATACACATAAATGCACTGTTACTCAAATTAGTAAGCATTGTATCTAATATTTACCAGATTTGTGCTTATTCAAAAGCAAATGTAGATCTATGTGAGAGATAAAACACACAAAAATACATTTTTAATAGATAAGAGTCAGTATTTTTGTATGAAGAATAATTTATTTATATCAGAAATGACAGTAACAGGCAAGGAATTTGTGCATGTAAATGGCATACCCATGTTTGAACTTACAGATTAAGCATAAAATGCATCTCATGGAATGTCATGGATGGAGATGGATAGAGGCCTGCATCATGGGTAGTAAAAGAATTTACTTAAACAGCAGTGAGTTAAACAAAACAAGTTTATTAGAAAGTACTTTGCAAGGAAGCAACCAGCAACACAGCGGAGGAGGAGATGTCTGCAAAGAGGCAGAGACTGGAGGAAAGTTTTACAGGGTCATGGTGCTAGGACTACTTGCATGAAGTGAGGCATTTGGGAACAGGATATTGTGCCTCTTGGTTTTTTGTGGTTAGCTGTCTCAGAATAATTGTTCTCCCCGACCTGGGGTCCCTTCCTCTTTGTTGTTAACTTATCAGGACTCCACATGAAATATTTAGCAGTCATTAGTAATACAATTTACTGTGGAGGGCTGTGAAATGGGAAAGTTATATTTTTCTGTTGGTGAAAAGAGAAATAGGAGATTGCTTCAAAATTAGGTAGCCTACCATAAAGAAATGAAAATACTGGAAGCTTTATGCTTTCAAGTGTGTGCTTGACACTTCAGATGACCTTGATTACATTTTGTTTACTCTGCCCTTAAATTTATTAAATCTACAAATTTCCAATTGAGTACGCATTTATACTCTAGCTTTTCTGTAACCACTAATTCTGAAACCATGGTAATGAAATCATCTTTGTTAGAATTCTGTAGATTGTCAAATAAACTTCAGAAAAAGTGAGTTTAATTGCAAGTTGATTCTCAAAGATCACCTGACAATGGTTGCTGGAAGCCTTTTAATATTTTATTAGATGGAGACAGTTTGAAATGTAAAGACAACTTGAACTTGCTTGCTTGAAGTCACAAAATTTGCATTCCAAATTTGAAAGAATGGAGGTAAGGAAGGAGGCAATTTAGGAAGAGAATACTATCATGAACCCAGGTGCTTTCCAATATTTATTTAAACCTTACTGTAACTATTTTAAGTGAATATTATTATCATTATGTAAAAGGAAATGAGACTAATTGTTCTCAATGTCCTTCAGCTCCTAATTAAGGAGGTAGCTTGAATTCAGTTCCTTTGAAATAAAAGGTACTGGTCTTTCCTCATATGCTCCTTCTTTGTGACAGAATTTATACTAATGTTCATGACTTCATTGAATCTATTTTGCATGAGCGATTTTGCTGAAGGTAACAGATGAAAAATACACACACATTGCTGATGAGGGGCTCCTAAAGCAAACTTGATGATTGCAGAAGATGGAACACAGTGACATGTTAAGAATAAATGTAGAATACTCCATTAAAATATACCTTTAAATTTGAAATATGTAAAATAATATCCTAGTGTAATTAGATAATTTAAAATCTTTATTTTTATTTTATTTACCTTGGTGAAGCTTTTGGAATCTGAAAAATGTATCACATCCAAATAGTATTTTACATTTTGACTTTTTGCATTATTTCCTTATCTGTAGAGACCCTCAATACTATTTTTTCCAAATGTATAATTATGTCATATATTTCTTTAGGTCAAATTTTAATTCAAGTATCAAATTATCATTTTAACCAACTCTTCCTTGTGTTCCTGGATATCCATCAGGCTTAATCACACTGAGTTAGAATCTCTAACCACTGTCTTAATGGGTGAACCTGCTTTGTTCGTGTGACTGGATATCTTGGCTTGCCAGAAAACATTGGCTTTTTCGTTTTAAAAGTTTGTTCTGACTTCTTAGAAAGTGTTATTTGAGTTACGTGGTTTGATTGTTCATTAAAACAGTATTATAAATGCAGTTTAGCTTCAAATTATACATTTTCTTTGTGTTAAACACCAGAATACCTCTGATTTATTTCGTATAAAAAGTGAGCTGAACTATTCGGCCGGGCGAGGTGGCTCATGCATGTAATCCCAGCACATTGGGAGGCCAAGGTGGGTGGATCACAAGATCTGGAGATCGAGACCATCCTAACTAACACAGTGAAACCCCGTCTCTACTAAAAATAGAAAAATTAGTCGGGCGTGGTGGCAGGCGCCTGTAATCCCAGATACTCAGGAGGCTGAGGCAGGAGAATGGTGTGAACCCAGGAGGCGGTGCTTGCAGTGAACCTAGATTGTGTCACTGCACTCTACCTGAGTGACAGAGCAAGACTCTGTCTCAAAAATAAAAAAAAATAAACTAAAAAACTATCCAGGAATCATTAGAGTATACAAAATATAGGGATTTTTAAAATTTATTTTATTTATTTATGTTTTGAGAGGGAGTCTCACTCTGTCTCCCAGGCTGGAGTGCAGTGGCATGATCTTGGCTCACTGCAACCTTTGCCTCCCAGGTTCAAGCAATTCTCATGCCTCAGCCTCCTGAGTAGCTGGGATTACAGGTGTGTGCCACCATGCCCAGCTAATTTTTTATATTTTTGGTAGAGACTGGGTTTCACCATATTGGCC
>NW_012099821.1:401468-404294 GCF_000951045.1 Mandrillus leucophaeus
GCCTGCCACCTTGCCTGGCTAATTTTTTGTATTTTCTTTTTTTTATAGTAGAGATGGGGTTTCACCATGTTCACCAGGTTGGTCTTGATCTCTTGACCTCATGATCCATCCACCGTGGCCTCCCAAAGTGCTGAGATTACAGGTGTGGGCCACTGTGCCTGGCCTGGCAGTTTGATTTTTAAAGGCCAAACCTCCTGAGACTCCAAAGACCACTGGGTCCAAAAAGTACCATAGAAGAACATCACCTGGAATCTATTAACCAGGCCCAACCCTGTTTAGTATAGCAACATAAAAGCCTAAATACGCAGGACTCCATCCCACTTTCTCATTCAACAGCAATCTCCAGATTCCAAAGAATATTGGGACCAAACAGTATTGCAAAGAACATCAGTTTACCAAATTCTAATTTCCCATGACTATGTCAAACATAAACAGTCATCAAGACATCCAACTGCTGCAGCAACAAACAAGCTCCAGGTGCATCCAAACTGAAACCAGTCAGTATGCTTCCTCTATCAGTTGGGCTTGATCAAGAGCAAACAAAAATTCCTTAGGAATTTCTCAATTGAGAGGAGCCCATCCCAGTGTCTGGTACCCACAAAAGACATTCACTTCCCTGGACACACACACAACACACAATTGCAAGCATGTCCCCAAGTGTATCCATACTGCAACAGCCAGGGTGCTTTCCTCTCTCAGTCAGTTAGGCTTGTTCAACTTGCAAATGGAAATTCCTTTAAAAATTTCCCAAATTGAGAGGAGCAGATCCTGCTATCTGGGGCCACAAAGGACACACAGCTATCCAGATGCAGGTGCCAAATTTTAAAGGCAGCTCTTCTGAGGCAATCAGGAATGTGGTTGGGGCCACATGCAATGGGGCCGGAGAGAGACAGAAACTTGCCTCCAGCCAAAATTGGGCAGGCATCTAGTTAGGAGGTCTTCTGAGACTCCCAGTCCATGGCAGCTGAACCATGAGCAATGCTTTTCAAGTCAGGGAATGAAAATCTATTACCAAAACACCAGGAGTTCAGTATAGGTCCTGCTGCTCACTGCACAGAAGGCCAATCACTGAGACAACGAGTATTGGCAAGGAGAAAGGCTTTAATCAGGTGCTGTAGCTGCAAAGATGGGAGAACAGTCTCAAATCCATCTCCCTAAGTGACTAAAAATAGGGGTTTATATAGCAAGTGAGAGATGTAACAATATGTAAGAAAAAAGGAACTAGGGAGGGGTAAGAAAGTAATTATGATAAATGGGGGGCCTGGTATCTCATTGTCTGGAGGTGGTGATCTGATGAGTTTCAATTATTTGATACTTTTTTTTTTTTTTTTTTTAAAAAGCCAAGGGTTATTTCATAAGGAAGGAACTCAGATAAAACGAATGTAAGTTTCAAGCTTTAAGACCAGAAGGGTCAATTTCTGTTCATCTACAAAAACTATTTATAGGACTATTGACTTGGTTTCACCAATTTATTTTCTCTGCAACAAGATGTACAAGGGTTCCCTTTTCTCTACATTCTTTCTAACACTTGTTACATTTGACTTTGATATTAGCCATCCTAACAAATGTGAGGTGATATCTCATTGCTTTGGATTGACACATTTAAAAAGAAGGCTTTTAGCATTATTTAGACTTATATTTATTCTAACTTACTACATTAGCAAAACATTTAGTCTTCAATAGAATTCTTTGTCCCGAAATTGTTTTCTTGATAATGTGTTTCTACTCCAATTTCACAATCTCCCTCATTTTTTCTCTCCATTTGAAATCTGTGTGTGTTCCAATTAAAAGTATTCTTTCAGACCAATATGCATGAAAAGTGGAGCATAGTGCAGTATTATGTAGGAGAAGCCAAACAAACAAGTAAACGACAAAGGAATCAGTCATGGTAATTTTCAACACTTAGTTGTAAGTTATATTTTTAAAGGCATGCTAATTTAAATACTGAATATAGAGTCAACCAAACTTATTCCAATTTTTATGTGGTTATTTTGTGTAGTTATGTCACATAGACACAATGGGAAATGGGGAGGTAAAGCAGTGTAGAAAAGACAAAATCCCTCATGTGCTCTCACAGAAAGGTAATAAAATCTAAAATTGAAAAATTGTAAGATAATAAATTATGTATATAATTTAGATAATTTCTGATAATGCCAGAAACCAAAGCAGATAAAACAGTAAAAAGTGGTTGCCCTATATGAGAGAGACCAGGGGAGTGAGAAAGGGCCTCACACTGTTTTGTTGAAAGACTTTAATACTATTTGAGGAAAAAATACAGATCACTGGGAGAAAAGATATTTATGGGAAATAATTTTTATGCTATTGTTCTACATCTTTATTTGTTAGTTTTTTGGTGCAATTATCAATATTTATAAGCTTCTGAGGTTTTGCTTTTAATATGTATTTTTATTTTGAGGGATTCATTTCCTAAAATGCAAAGTCTAGACCCACGTTTTAAAAGCCAAATAGTTATAATCTATTGAAATATAAAGATCTCGTCTATTACATGTCCACTATTCTGTGTGTCTGTGACAGGCACATATATGTGTGTTCAGCATTTTATATAGTAATGAAGTCACAAATATAGTCAATTGAAAATAAAAATGAAATAAATTTAGATACGCTTTTTAAAAGTGAATTCTGTACTCTGTTCATTGAATTTAATACATCTGCTGAGTTTTCAAAATTATTGTAATCACACAACATAAATGATTAGTAAAGATAAACATTTCAAAAATTTTATTTTAAAATGCTTAATGGCACTAATTTTTTTTTTTTTTTTTTTAAAGCAGCTTGGTAAATGTTTTATGGCTGCTGGATTTAATA
>NW_012099821.1:404344-405362 GCF_000951045.1 Mandrillus leucophaeus
TGAGAAATACAAAGAGGCTAACATCTTTCTGTGTTTATTAAGCCAAATTGTTGGGTGAGATGAATGAAGTTCAGAATAAAGATGATTGAGAGGTGAAACCAGCTGGACTTCCGGGTCCGTGGGGACTTGGAGAACTTTTGTGTCTAGCTAAAGGCTTGTAAATGCACCAATCAGCATTCTGTGTTGAGCTAAAGGATTGTAAATGCACCAATCAGCACTCTGTAAAAATGCACCAATCAGCACTCTATGTCTAGCTAAAGGCTTGGAAATGCACCAATCAGCACTCTGTAAAAATGCACCAATCAGCACTCTGTAAAATGGACCAATCAGCGCTCTGAAAAATGGACCAATCGGCGCTCTGTAAACCGGACCAGTCAGCAGGATGTGGGTGGGGCCAAATAAGGAAATAAAAGCTGGCCACGCCCAGTCAGCAGTAGCAACCCACTTTGGTCCCCTTCCCTGCTGTGGGAGGTTGCTTGTTTTGCATTTTGCAGTAAGTCTTGCTGCTCACTCGTTGGATCTGCCTGACTCTTTTGAGCTGTAATACTCACTGCAAAAGTCTGTGGCTTCACTCCTGAAGTCAGTGAGACCACAAACCCACCAGAAGGAACTCTGGACACCATCTTTAAGAACTGTAATACTAGCCACTGCACTCCAGCCTGGGTGACAGAGCAAGACTCCGTCTCAAAAAACAAACAAAAAACTGTAATACTCATTGGAAGGGTCCATAGCTTCATTCTTGAACCCACCAGAAGGAACCAATTCCGGACACCGGATGAATTCATGAGGATGGAGGGAAGAAAAATAGTTAAACTCTGTGCCCTCATGTTATAACTGATATGTGTTATTCTACAGGAAACATTTTCTACATTCTCTAAGAGGAATGCCCTTATGGTTTAAAATAGATTTATGGGATGTTAACTTTTTTCTTCCAAATCACCGTGTATTTAAGGTCAAATGTTTTGCTTGTCTTTTAAATTAGAAGAAATAAATGCCACAAAAGCATTCTTTTAAAAGG
>NW_012099821.1:405412-405938 GCF_000951045.1 Mandrillus leucophaeus
CTATATGGTACCAATTGTTCTTCCACCATTTGCTTTAGTTTCATCGCCCATATTGTAGAAAGATCAACGTCTTAAAAGAGTAAAAATCAGTCTTGCAGCTTGGTAAATGTTTTATGGCTGCTGGATTTAATAGGAGTCACCATGGAAACTATCTCACAATGCTTTGCAGTTGAATGAGATATAAAATATCCATTTAAAAACATAAACACTGACAGCTGTAAGAATATTTACATTTTCTCAAATTATGATGTAATGGTATTGCTAGGGGAATGGGAGAAATAAGCATTAAAACAAGATATTCTTGGAATTCTTATGAACTACTCAGGAACTTTGGTTTATCTTTATATGTTTTCCTTCTTTTTGAAAGATAGTAAAAGATTAGGAAAAATCATAAAATTCAAGACATCCTGTCCAAGTATATAGAAATCACTTGCTCCTTTTTACTCCTTTATCTCCATACTACATATCCTTTTGCTCTTTTTAAATCTTTTCTTCCTAATCTACCTGACACTTTATATCTTCTAAA
>NW_012099821.1:405988-406716 GCF_000951045.1 Mandrillus leucophaeus
CATTTTCTACATTCTCTAAGAGGAATGCCCTTATGGTTTAAAATAGATTTATGGGATGTTAACTTTTTTCTTCCAAATCACCGTGTATTTAAGGTCAAATGTTTTGCTTGTCTTTTAAATTAGAAGAAATAAATGCCACAAAAGCATTCTTTTAAAAGGGTCTTTTCAGTAGCATACAAATCAAAGAGATCTACACATACTGTATAATGGAAGGACCAAATTCTGTCTTTATACTGATGACTACCTTATAATCAATAGAGCTAAAATGGTTATAACTGAAGAGTTTTTTTCTTTTCTTCTCTCTCCCTTTCTCCCCCTTTCCTCCCTGCTCCTGTCTTCCTTCCGTTGTTGCTTCCTTCCCTTCTCCCTCCCTCCTCCTCTCCCTCCCTCCTTTCTTCCCTTTCTTTCCTATTGCTAAGAATACAAAGAACCCCTACTTGTTAACAGTTACTTTGAGGGAAAAATGCGATATTTCTATTCTTAAAAAAAGTAGGTAAGCAAAATGTATTCTAAATTCTGCCTAATCTCCAGATTATTGCTTTATATTTCAAAATAAAATATGGGACTATTTTATGATTTTTTCTTTTAAAAAAATAACCATTTTACTTTAGAATAAAAATTCAAACAAGATCCTTTCTCATAAAAAAATTTCTTTTCTTTATAACCTTCCTTATCAAAAAGACATCTTCATTTTCATAACTTCCTTCAAATCTCTCTCCCCTACTTAC
>NW_012099821.1:410541-434417 GCF_000951045.1 Mandrillus leucophaeus
GAAAAGTGGTGAAGGCAGTGTGTCTTAAGCACACGTTGTAACATTTTCACAAAAAGCACTTAATTATTGCCTTGGAATATACCACATCATGGAAATGTTGCACATAACTGGTATGTGCAACATTGCCTTCATAGTAAGGCAAGTAGAGCATCAGACTGAGCTTCAGAGATATCAGTGGAGTTGTTGCTACACTTCAGCCTGTTTATCATGCCTCCTTATCAGTAGGGCTCATTTTGATTAGTGGCTAGAATTGAGAAAGCCTATGCAAGCATTTTCCACTATTTTTCAGAATTATAATTTAATTCTGGATGATCTCATCTATTCCTATTGCTTTAAATTTAGCATCTGTATTCTGCAATTAAACCTGTTCCTTTTCTGGGGTTCTCTGTCTCAGTGAATGACAACATTCCTGCTCACTGGTCCCAGACAGAAAAGTTAATACACTCTTAAATCTAATTCCTCCATGAATATTGACATCCAGTTAGTCACTAAACCCTTCCTTTATGTTTTTATTATTTATTTATTTATTTATTTTTGAGATGCAATCTCGCTGTATCATCCAGGCTGGAGTTCAGTGGCGCCATCTTGGTTCACCATAGCCTCCACCTCCCGGGTTCAAGCCATTCTCTAGACTTAGCCTCCTGAGTAGCTGGAATTACAGGCATGCACCACCACATCCAGCTAATTTTTGTATTTTTAATAGAGATAGGGTTTCATCATGTTGGCCAGACTGGTCTTGAACTCCTGAAGTAAGGTGATCCTCCCCCCTCAGCCTCCCGCAGTACTGGGATTATAGGCATGAGCCACAGTGCCCAGTCTAAATCCTTCCTTTAAATATCTCTAAACAAAATTTTTTTTCAACATTGTTTGAAGGCAACATCTTTCTCTTTGAAAGAAGGTTCTTAATGGCTGCATACATTTAATAGTATGGATCTTGCCTAATCTAATCAGTTTTTTAAAGTTTTGTTGGAATCCAAAATTATATGCCATTCACCCTTGAACAAAGTGGGGGGTAGGGGCATTGACCATCTGTGCACTTGAAAATCTGCATATAACTTTTAACTTCCCTCAAACTTAATTACTAAGAGCCTATTGTTGATGAGAAGCCTTACTAATTATATAAACAGTCAACGAACACATATTTTTATGTTACATGTGTTATATTCTATATTCTTACCATAAAGTAAGCTAGAGAAAAGAAAATGCTATTAAGAAGATCATAAGGAAGAAAAAAGTATATTTACTATTAAGTGGAAGTGGATCATCATAAAAGTCTTCATTCCTACTGTTTTCACACTGAATGTACTGAGGAAGAGGAGAAAGAGGAGGGGTTTATTTTGCTGTCTCGGGTGGCACAGGCAGAAAAGGTGGAGGATGTGGAAGGGGAGGCAGAAGAGGCAGGGATGCTCTGTAACTTCACAGAAATACATTGTAATTTTTGTCTTCCTGTTTTCTCTAAAAATGTTTCTATATGGTACCAATTGTTCTTCCACCATTTGCTTTAGTTTCATCGCCCATATTGTAGAAAGATCAACGTCTTAAAAGAGTAAAAATCAGTCTTGAGTAAATTAGAATCCTTCTGCCAGATTGTCTCATGTTAACTTGTTTTCTGGCGCTGCTTCTTTTACATCTTCCTCATTGTCTGTCACTGATTTGGAAGCACTTATCTCCCTCTAGTCATCTTCCATTAATTCCCTGGTGTGGCATCTACTAGCTCTTTGTTTTCTTCAGGATTCGTATCTTGAAACCCTTTATCTCACCCCCCTCTTTGCCATATCGACAATCTCTTTCACAATTTCCTTGATTGACTCTGTCATAAACCTGTGAAGTCATGCACAACATCTGTACACAGTTTTTTCCAGCAGGAATTTATTGTTTCAGCTTGATGGCCTTTGCAGCTTTTTATATAACAATGATGGCATCTTCAGTAGTGTAATTTCCCCAGACTTTCCAACATTCTTTACATCAGGGTTTTCTTCCACAGTATTGACGATTTCTTATGTAGAGTACCATGTGTAATAAGCCTTAAAGGTCCTGATGAACCCCTTGGTCTAAAGGCTGAATTAGAGACATTGTGTTTGGGGGAAGTAGACCACTTCAGTGCCTTTGGTATAGAACTCATGAAGTTCTGGGTCACCAAGGTCATTGTTCATTAAAAAAAAGAGCTTTAAAAAGCAATTTCTTACCGACAAAGTAATTCTTGACAAGGTATTGATGAAATCAATCCAGAAAAAGTGTTCTTGTTGTCCAGGCCTTCTTTTTGTACACCCACAACTGGTAGCTGGTGTTTATCTTTTCCCATCAGGGATCAGAGATTAGCAGCTTTATAGATAAAGGCAGTACTGATTATAAACCTAAATGCATTTGCACAAAACTGTAGAGTTAGCCTGCCCCTTTCTGCCTTAAATCATGCTGCTTGTTTATCTTCCTTACTAATAAATATCCTTTGTGACATTTTCTTCCAGGATAGGGCACTTTTGTCTTAAAACTTTTTTCAGGTATATATATCATTTCTCCTCAATGCTTTTTTAAATGGCTGCTGGGAATTTGTCTGTTGTCTCTTGGTCAACAGAAGCTGTTTCTCCTGTTATTTTGACTTTTTTAAGCCAAACCTCTTTCTAAAATATCAAACCATCCTTTGCTGGCATTACATTTATTAGTTTTTTCCTTCATCTTTCTTTTGTTTTAGGTTGTCATATAGTGACTTAGCTTTTTATTGAAGCATATTAGAGCCTATTGGTATACTTTTCTTATGGCTGTCCTGCATCCACAAAAAAAAAAAAAGCTGTGTTTTTAATATGGTATAAAAAAGTATTTCGTAAAAAGGGCAAGGTTTTCATGTTGTGTGGCTGCAGTGAGAGCTTCAGTAATTTTCTTTTTCCCATTTATTTTTGTATTTATTTACAATGATCCTTATGCTGTATTCATGTATCTTGAAATGTCAGGCAACTGCAGCTATAGACCTCATGTTGATTACACATTGAGCAATTCAACTTTTTATTGTAATAATTTAACTTTTCTCTGCTTCTTGGGAGTGCTCCCAAGGTATCATAATATCATTCAAGATTTACAGTATTGCACTAAACATGAACAATGTGCAAGAACTATGAGAGATACTTTTTACTGCGATAAGTAGCCTACTGCAGGGAACTGCTCATGAGGAGATGGTTAGCATCACCTGATGTTTTAAGCTAATACTGGCAATTCTTGAGCTCATCTCAATAGCAACAGGAGGCAGCTACACAATTGTTACAGTAGCATGGTATGTACTACAGTTAATTTTATACAGTTAAAATTTAATACTGAATCTTTATATTTATTTACATGTCTATTAACTGTGATGGTGCCATGTAGGTATGGTCTGTTCATGTGTGTAAGTTTTGGTAAATTTCAACATTTTATAATTTGTGTATATTTTGTGGTAGTAAATGACAACATAGACTAGTATCTAATATCTACATATATTATTTGCATTCGTGACATACTTAAACTTTCTTAAATTTTTTATGTTCCTAGGCTACATAGTTCAACTGCTTTTTGATTTATCACAAATCTCCAGACAAATTTAGTATATTTGTGTTTTAAAACTCATGTACAAGTGGATCTGCACAGTTTAAATTCATGTTGTTCAAGGATCAACTGCATACATATGTGCAGATTTGGATGTGACCCTTTTATTCAGATATGTACAATTCAAGTTCTTAGATGGTCAATGTACATCTCTGGATAATTTTTTTTTTCTGGAATTTATGTGGATGGTTTAGTTTTTTTTTTTTTTTTTTTACTTTTTTTGCTGTTGTGTTTACATTTGAACAACTTGACTGGAACAGAATTTGGGAGGGGAGTTGTAACTGTTTAACCAAATGTTCATTTTTTTATAGATAGTATTTTATTGTCTTTTGGCAAATTATGTTTGAAACCAGACTAATTTTTTTAAAGTTTGTGCCATCTTTATTTCCTTAATTAAGTGAATTATTTAATGTTTATGTTTTTATTTTAAATGCAGGGGGTGCACATGCATGTTTGTTACATGGGTATATTGTGTAATAATGGAGATTGGGCTTCTAGTGTAACTGTAACCCAAATATTAGATGTTGGATACAGTGTTCAGTTGGATAGTTTTACATTTCCTTTCTCATTGGATACAATGTTCAATATTAGATTGGACATTTTTGGAGTCCCCAGTGATGTTAGCCTTATAAAATAAATTAGGAAGATTTTAATCATTTGCAATGCTTTAGAATAGTTTAAATAACAAACTTTCTTAAATTTTATTACATATACTTTAATTTTTATTAAAGTATACATATGCATAGCTTAAAATGAAAATAGTAGTATATGGTTCAAAGCAGATACAATCTTTTGATCGTATTCCCAAGGGCAACTTCTCAGATGCCAACTCTTTTAATGCTGTCTTCTTTATATTCTGTGTTTCTAAATAAAATACTTGAATGTGTTTGTGGCAGTTATGATGAGGTTTGGCTTTAATACAGATCACAAATGACAGTAGCTTATATAAAACAGAACTTTGCTTCTCTCTCATATAAATGTCTGGAGGGTAGATAGTCCAGGTAATGTATAGCAGCCCGGCTCCACAGAGTTCTTCATGGATGTTTCTATATTGTGGCTCAGACAGAACATGTCCTTCATTGCTAATGTTACCTTATAGACCAAGTAGCTGCTTCAGCTCCAGATGTTGCATTCCAGCTAGCAGAAAGAAGAATGAGATAATTCCCTGACTGCGTTTTAAGGAAGATGCTGGGAAACTAACACCTGACATATCTACTGACCAGAACTCAGTCATGTGACTGTAAATACCTAGGAGCAAGAGCAGTAGGGAAACGCAACCATGCACCTCCATAGCCCATTACTGTGGGGAAAGGGAGATGGCGATTAGAAGGGAGGGAGTGGTTTTTCCATTTTTATTTCTTGATTTTTCTATTCTAGATATTTTCTGTTAACATGTTATGAAAATGTAGGATTGGGATCTCTTACATCCATTAAATCCCAAGTCTTGATCTTTCTCCTCACCATTTATGTTTCTTCCTCATATTTTTAAAAATTAAATTATTGTTCACTATTATTTTTACAGAGTAAAGATTGGTCACAGATGTTCCATATAGTTTTACATTTCCTTTCTCATACAATTTTTGTTTTTCCTGGAGATAATAAAGTACTTTTCATTTATTCACTTGTTTCTATATCTATCATTGATTTGTCTTTCAATTGTTAAATAAATTAAAACTCTAATAATAAAGTCCAGTGTATCAGATAATGTATCATTTTTTTTCCCTAGAAGCCACTTGGAGGCCTCGGCCTTCTTGCTTTATTTTACACTAGATGTTCTCTAGGCCTGTTACACAGCTGTCATCCTAAGATTTTATTTGCTTTCATCCTGTGAAGTCCCTTCCAGTTTTACTTGTGAAGGCAAACCTTTTCAGCAAATGCTGTCTCTTCTGGTTTCATTTACCTCTTAATATTGAGGGCAGCATTCCTCTATAAACTTCTAGGAATTTGTAAATTTTTTGAGACCTTGAATATAAAAATATGTCTTTATTTTACCTCTCACATTTAATTATTAGCTTGGCTGGTCATAGAATTCTAGAGTTCAAAATAATTTTATCTTGAAATTTTGTTTCCTTATTTTTTAGGTTTCAGTTTGCTTTTCTGGAGTTTGATGTCATTGTGATTGACAATTCTTTAAAAGTGACTATTTTTTTGAAAAACAGTATTTATTCTGGAAGCTTTTAGGATTTATTTTCTAGAGTTCTGAAACTTTGCAGTGATATACTTCTATATAAACTTCTCCGTTCATTTTCTTGAACATTTGATTGTCTTCATCAGTGTTTAAGTCATATCCATGGGTATAAAAACATTATTATGTTATTTCAATGATAATCACCTTGCTTTCCATTTTTCAGAAACTCATATTAATTACACATTAGCACTCTTCTTCTGGAACACATAATAGTTAAACATTGGCTCTCCTAAATTATCTGATTTTTTTCTTATATTTTCCAGTTTATCCTTTTCTGGTTTTCCTTTTTAAGAAGATAATTTTTTCAGCTTTGTCTTCCAACTCCTCTACTGAATTTACACTTCTTTTACCGAAATTTTAAGTTCCAATAACTTTTTGTTATTAAAGTATTTATTAGTGTCCTTTTATTATTTTAAGAATTTAATATTTTGGTTTTATCCTTTTTTGGTTTTCCTTTTTAAGAAGATAATTTTTTCAGCTTTGTCTTCCAACTCCTCTACCGAATTTATACTTCTTTTACCAAAATTTTAAGTTCCAATAACTTTTTGTTATTAAAGTATTTATTAATGTCCTTTTATTATTTTAAGAATTTAATATTTTGGTTTTTTGGGAGCTACTGATAATTAAAACTTTGTATCCTAACCCTTTATGTAACATTTCTGATTCTTCAAAAACTTTGTTTTGATGTTTGTGTTTTTGTTGCTCTCTTTCACAGTGGAAACTTTTCCAGACTGTATGCTGTCTTCATATTTAAGAGTGAGACAATAAAATGTTCATTCAAAATTGTGTTTTTAGGCCTCATATAGGATGAAATAGGTGGTTACTGAGGAATTTCAGTGTCTGTGTCATTTTCTAAAGCTTAGTATAAACTTTCAGTCTCCCATCTGATGGTGGAATGGGTCAAAGTCTCATAGCCAGCGTTCGTGGGGACTCATGATAGAGAGGTGAATGATGATCTCACAGTTTGACTTGCACTTAAATCTCTGTCTTCAGTAACATGCCTCACTTTGTCTTCTGCCATCCAGAGCCTCCACAAATTGTAAATATCTTAGTGTCATCTACGATTGAAAAGGAGGTAGCCATGTTGATATGTGGGTTTGGAGAGGGACTTTAGAGATCTAATATTTAGGCTCAAGTTAATCAATATCTTTTTTATTCAGCAGACTGTAACCGCCTGGTGGCTTCTTCTGCCCTGCACAGAGAAAGCCAAATCACTGAGTTTAATTGATGCAAGACTGGCTACATTATATGGGAGACAGAGTTATTACACAAATCAATTTTTCCAAAAATTCAGAGGCTAGGGTTTTTCAAGGACACTTTGGTGAGCAAAGGGATGATGATGTGGAAAAATGGTCCTCTTCTGGGTAGGGCCACAGGACAGTTGGTGGGTCTAGGTGGAGCCATCTCTCCAGACATGCAAAAACCTGCAAAAGACAGCTCAAGAGACCAATTTTAGGTTCTACAATAGTGATGTTATCTGCAGGAGTAATTGTTGGAGTTACAAATCTTGCAACCTCCAGAATCGTGGCTGGTAATTGTATTCAGGCTCCTCACATCCTCCTAATGTATTGGCCATTCATTAGCTTTATAAAGGTAGTTTAGTTTTGAGGAAGGGCTATTATTATTTAAACTATAAACTAAATGTCTTCCCAAGTTAGCTTGGCCCAAGCCCTATAGTAATTAAGAAGAGTTTAGAGGTTAAAGGCAAGATGGGGGTTGGTCAGATCAGATCTCTTTCAGTATCATAATTTTCTCACTGTTGTAATTGTTTCAAAGGTGTTTTCAAGGCCACTCCACTTTCCATTGTTGCCTTCAGTGATACCTGTTGCTGCCTTCAGTGATACTCATTGTTGCCTCTGATTCTTAAGCTTCCCCGGCCCTTTGAGTTGCAAATCTCTTACTCTTGCAGGCTTCATCCCCACTATAGGCCCTTAGCAGAACTCCGAAAGCTGAAGCATTCAATTATTATTACCATCAAAAGATGGATAATGGATAATTATCAATTTTCCAAAACTATATTGACCTATTTTGTCTGCTATTAATGTCTCTTCTATTATCTCTGTGTTTGGCTTAATATATATTCAAAATTATTTGCCTTTTATTTTAGTAAATTTCAGGAGGAGTGAAGATAACACATTTCTTCAACCTATGTTTAATTGGAAATTGATTATACCTTAAATATGCAAACTTTAATACTCTGTGGTTTTTATGGGTATAAAACATTTTAGAATTTAGAAGTATATTTTCTATTCAAGTTTACTACCTCTTCCTATATTTGCCGTCCTAATTTACTCAGTGGATCACATATTTATTCAATACGTTTCTACTCAAAAGTTTTGATCTTTTCCTTAGCTATCATTATAGCCTTTTTTCATTACTGTTTCTGATGATATATTATTTCTCCATGGTTTTTTGGGGGGTTGGATTTACTAGAGGTTTATCTATTTTTTTGTCCTTTTCTAAGAAACTGCTTTTTGGTTTTATTTCTCACTTCTAGTGTCTTTTGTTAGAAAAATGTACGTGTAGCCACCCAACAGTTCACCTTGCCAGCTGCTTAGATAGAGCCAATTTATTGAGATAGGGTAATTGCAATAGAGAATGAGTTATTCATGCCGGGCTGGCTGTTCTGGAGACCAGAGTTTTATAATTACTTAAATTAGTCTCCAGGAGAATTTGGGGACTGAGATTTTTAAGGACAATTTGGTGGATAGGGGCCAGTGAATTGGGAGTACTGACTGGTTGCATTGGAAATGCCTCCCTATGGAGATGACTGGTTGGGTTGGAGATAACTCCCTATGGATATCAATCCCTATGATTTCACAGGAAGTCAATGCTGTCTTCTTGCACTGAGTCAGTTCTTGGGTGGGGAGCCACAAGACCAGATAAGCCAGTTTACTGATCTGGGTGGTGACAGCTGATCCATCAAATGCATGGTCTGCAAAATATCTCAGACACTGATCTTTGGTTGCAAAATACCGATGTTATCTCCAGGAGCAATTTGGGGAAGGTCAAAATCTTGTAACTTCCTAATGCATGACTCCTAAACCATAATGTCTAATCTTGTGGGTAATTTGTTAGTTCTACAAAGGCAGTCTAGTCCCCAGGAAGAAGGGGGTTTGTTTGAGATAGACTTTTATTGTCTTTGTTTCAAGCTGTAAACTAAGTTCCTCCCGTAGTTAATTTGGGCTATGCCCAGGCATGGACGAGGACAGCTTGGAGGTTAAAAATAAGATGGAGTTGGTTAGGTCAGATTTCTTTCACTGTAATACTTTTTTCAGTTATAATTTTGCAACGGTGAATTAATATGTATTTACAAATGCATTTACTTTTTTCTTTGTTGTAATGAATTCTTTTTTTTTTTTTGAGATAGAGTCTTCCTCTGTTGCCCAGTCTGGAGTGCAGTGGCATAATCTTGGCTCACTGCAATCTCCGCCTCCCAGATTAATGCCATTCTCCTGCCTCAGCCCTCTGAGTAGCTGGGATTACAGGCACCTGCCACCATGCCCGGCTAATTTTTTTGTATTTTTAGTATAGATGAGGTTTCGCCATGTTATCCAGGATGGTCTCAATCTCCTGACCTCGTGATCCACCTTCCTCAGCCTCCCAAAGTGCTGGGATTACAGGCGTGAGCCACTGCATCTGGCCTGTAATGAATTCTTAACATGAATTTTCTTACGTCTATTTTGTGTGTTTTTTTTTAATTATTGAGTTGAATATTTATTTTTAATATTTATTATACAATAATAAATAATAAAACCTTTAAATTTTCTACTAGGATATGATACAATAAGTGTTTCATTAGGAAGCATTCCTCCCATTACTAATTTATATATTGTATATCATTATACTTTCTAGTTAAAATAATTTATTGCCTCAGATTACAAAAGTAATGCAAACTTGTTTTTAAAATACTTAGAGAAATGATTATATTAGTTTGGTGCAATAGTAATTGCAGTTTTTGCCATTTAAAAGTAATTGCAGTAACTGCAATTACTTTTCACCAGCCTAATATATTTTTAGGGAGGTTCCAAGCAATAAAAGGTATATAAATAGAAAATAGTATAGCCTGAAGCTGTAAGAACTACTATGAAGCCAGATAAAGAAAGATAAAGGGTTAGGGAATGACAGGAGGGGTAGGGAAGATATATTTAGCTATGGTGTTCAGAAAAGACCCAGGAATGTGACATTTGAAAAGATAACTTATGGATATCCCTGAGCAATGTGAGCATTTGGGTGTAGGGGGTTGTGGGGCAGAACTAGGAATGGCTGGTGTCAAAGTCTCAGGCAGAAATTAGGTTATTTGCACAAAAGCAACCACGTCGGTGTGAAATAAGTACAGTGAGGGAAGAGAAAAATGTTCTTAGATGAGCGATAAAAGATGATTAGGGGGCAGATTATTTGACAATCCATAGAAAGCTGAACTTGAAAACCATCTATGGATATTGAGCAGGAGAGGGAATGCTCTGACCTGAGTATAGTAAGTATTGTGTTTGTTACTAGATACCATGCTGGAGGAATAAAGAAAGCAGGGACACCAGGTAGGAGAATATTCCAGTAATCTAGGAGAGTGACAACGGTGACTTTATCAAATTTGAACCTACACTAGAGATGGTGAGAAGTAGTCAGGTTTACCATCTGATTTGTAGGTAGAGAGGATTTGCTAATAAATTGAATTTGGGGCCTATGCAAAAGAGAGTTAAAGTTACTGCTCAACTTTTCGGCCTGTGCTATGGTGCTTTTGTTTACTGAGAGGAAGATGGGTTGGCCAAAGGCAGAGTTTTGGGTGTCAGATAAATCAATAAATCTGTCTTAGATACTAACTTTGAATTTGTCTGTTAAATATATCCCAGTGGAGAAATTGCTTTGAAGGTGGAATATAAGCATCTGGAGCTCAGGTGAGGGCCTGAGGCAAAGATACAAATGAGCCATCAGCCCAGGGATAGTGTTTAAAACCACGGTCTTGAATAGAACTCCCTGCAGGTATTTTGTAGTGGTGTCTGCCTTTCTGTAGGTAAAAAAGGCAGAACCGGGCTCAGTAATAAACTATATACAGTGATGCTGTGAGTGTGAATTGATTGCCATTTGGGGGTTGATAATTATATTTGGAAAAATGAAGTAGTTGGTTATTTCAACAAAAGTTAAATGATGGGGAAGAAATATTGACCAGAATAGATTAAAGAGAGACTGGACAATCATGAGCCAGCAAGACCCCTTTTGGAGAGTTTTCGGTGAAATCATACTTATAAATATTTTATGGTCAACAGAGTGTGTTGTATTCATCTGTTTTTAGAGCAAACAGTTGGAAGTAGATAATTGGTTATATGTTTTCACTAACAATTATGTGTTATAAATAATTATACAATAAACATGTAAACATATAAATTCAATAATGTATAAAATAGAGTGGATTGGATTATTAATATGCTTGTTATATTTTTATAAATTCCCCTAAATTTTGTAGATACAATTTTAATCTTAGAAATTATATCTATATACAGAGATATAATACACATAAATACACCTATGGACATATGTGCATGTGTGCTCTGTGTGTTATTGTGGGTGGAACTAGCTGGGGCTGATGTTATGGGCAATAAAGGAATTTGCCAAGACAACTGTAGGTAAGGAAAGGCAGATTTGTTAGAGAAAGTATGAAGATATGTTGCATGTTGCAACAGGCAGCACAGCAGAGAAGGGGCTGTCTGCAGAAGCAGGGGCCAGTGGGAAATTGTACAGGGTCATGCTGGAGGGGGTTATGTGTGGAACAGGTTATTGTGCCAGTGGAATGAGGTGGTTGTACCTGTAGGTTGTTTGCAATTACTGTTCTCTCAGAGCAATTGTTCATTGTTTTCCCCAACCTAGGGTCCTCCATGACCTGGGCTTCCTTCCTCATAGTTGCTTACTCATCAGGACTCCATGTGTGTATAACACATATCTATAAAGTCTGATATAATGAGAGAGATTAATTACAATTATTCACAATAATTTTGGTTATATTAATTTATCCTTATGTTTTGCTATATATATAGAATTCTTGATTCAACACATTTTGTCTGCAAACCATATATATGTTCCACTAATGTTTCCTAATTTTTGATATTTTAGTTCTGATATCAAATATCAGTCTCACTCCCTTTACTCAGTGGCCTTTGGGCTCTGATATTAGGTCAGTTCCCTGGAACTCAGAGCTCCTCTGTTTCCCTCAGCAGGGTGGGAAACAGCTCTGCTACATGTTCGTCACATAGGAGCTGTAGCTAACCAGCAGTATCCGGAGTCGGAAGACTCATCACTGTCTCTGCCCAATCATTCCTTAATCACCCAGATAACCCAGTTGTCTGCATTCTTCCCTACTCTCTGCCAGTCCCCGGTTAATGTTCTCAGGCTCCCTCTTACCTCTCTGATGTTTCTAAAAACTCCTTATCTCTTTTGCATAGCAGCAGCGAGAAATCTGGCATTTCAGTTCTTTGCTATTTCATCCCTGCCCTGGTCATATTTCCTCCCCATCCCACTGTCAGAAAGAAGTTGGTTTCAGACTTTCCCCTTCTACTCTGTGTTATTTTACTTGTACCTTGGACACAAAATTTATTGCTTCAATGTCTTTGGTAGAAAGAGCCACACATGGTGAAATAATCTCTATGATCTGAGTCATTATTTGCGAAAGTAGAGAGCTCTCCACAGCAGGGGGGTCCTGGACAAGTTGATATTTTACAGTCGAATGCAAACTTTTATAAGAAACTCTTCTCATCTCTGTAGCTGTTTGAGTAACTTTTCTTATGTGAAAAGCTGTCTGTACAACTCTCCCCATCTTTACAGCTGTGGGATGTCTCTAGGTAAGCACAAGCATAACTTTTCTTGTTTATGGAATTGTGGGTTTGTTTTAGGTCACTCCCCCTCCCCTTCCTGTGCAAGCTACTACGAAGCCTGCCATATTCATGTCTGAAAAAGGGAGGAACCTTTTTCCTGGGAGCCCACTAATCACAAAAAGAACAAAAGGCTTCTATGCTGGACCTTACCTGCCTGGCCTACTTATCTGTACAGCTGCAGCCTGAGTTTTCTTCAGGCTGCTGTATTTTTGCCTGTAATTGTGATTTTTCAGAGCTGCTTCTCCGACTAGCCTTAGTTGTCTGCCTATCTGATTTTTCCTTTTCTTCTCCCTCATTACCCCCCTTTAGGAGGAGAGACCCTAACTGCTGTTAGGAAGGTTAGGCAGTGGTCTTTCTAGATAATTCCTGATGGAGAGGGGTGTTGTGTTGGGAACACCAGCTAGGGTTTCTTCTGGGCCTAGTTCAAAGGTCCGTGGAAGAATGGCATGTCCATGTGGGTTCCATTTGCAGCACCACTTGGAGTTTACTAGCCTCTAGGTAAGAGGAAACAATTCGGGTTATAGCATTGAGTATACAGGGTCCAAACTTAACACAAGACATACAAGAAAAAGAGGTCCCAGTAAAGGAGCCAACCAGGTCCAAAAAGAAGACTGGAATCTTTCAAGAAGGGATTGTAGCCACCTGGGACTGAAGCCTGCTCTTTCTCTTAATGTGTCAATGATTCTAATTTGATTCTTAAGCACCTGTAAGTTTTCTTCCAATTGGCTAGAGGTGTTGATCCAAAAGGAACATGCTTTATTTAAGAGTACACAGGTGCTGGCCAGGCATGGTGGCTCACGCGCGTCATGAGGTCAGGGGATTGAGACCATTCTGGCCAACATTGTGAAACCCTGTCTCTACTAAAAATACAAAAAATTAGCCGGGTGTGGTGGTGCATGCCTGTAGTCCCAGCTATTCTGGAAGCTCAGGCAGGGGAATCACTTGAATCTGGGAGCTGGAGGTTGCAGTGAGCCGAGGTCATGCCATTGCACTCCAGCCCAGGTGACAGAACAAGATTCCCTCTCAATAAATAAATAAATAAATAAAAATAAGTGCACAGATGCCCTCTAACTTTAGGCTGTAAAAACATCTAGGACTCATCTATTTTGCCTTAGCATTGCCACTGAGGCTACAGAGTTTATGGATTGTTGTTGTGCCTCTTTGGCTCCTACTGTTGCCTTCCACCCTTGTTGCATCATAATAAATATATTAAGTAGTGATCTCTCAAAAAGAGAAATACCAGCAAATCAAAATAGGCCTTTGGCTATAGCGTGTCCCATTCCTAGTTTTTCTAGTATAGGATTGTTGTGTGCATGTCCTCCCCAGTCCTTTCTCTCAGATATCCATATGATGGCATGGACATAATAGACCTATGTGTTTAGTGTGCCTGATAGAGGGCACTTTCTAGAAAGGAGCCCAGATTGTGAATTCCACCAGATTATGTTGCCATGTCAGTGGAGTTTGAAAATAATAGGTCGAGGACCACAGCCACTATAGTGCATATTCCCCTCCAATGCCTAGGGAGAATTAGGTGCAACCAGGAACTACAGAGAAAATAAATCCCTGTCCCTTGAAGGGAGGATTCTAGGTTGTGATGTATGAGAGATGCAACTTGTCTTTGCCTTGGCCTCATAAAGAGGTTCCCCTTATATCTAATGGGAGCATCTTCAATATAGAGATAAAAATACAAAGTATAGTCATTTTAGGTGCCATTTGGGACTATACACTCTAGGTGGGAAGGATCCTGTTGACGGATGGAACTTTGGAAGATCATATGTCCTGACCAGTATCTCAGTTGATTCTTACTGCAGGGGCTCTCAGTCCAGACATCTCCTTTTTGCCCACAAATGTGTAGGTTATTCCTAGTATCAAATATCTTACAGGGGTCTGAGATTCCCTGAGATGGCATAGTTGGGAAGGACCATGTGTTATTTGTTATTCTGATGTAATATTGGTAGGAGGAGTTACCCAGGGGCTGCCACTCAAATTTAGAATTACAGTTAGGAGGTGTGGATGGTTTTTTTAAGTTTTTCAACCTTTTATCTCACATGTTAGATTAGCTTTCTCCTTTTTTTACCCTCCATACCTCCTCACTTTTAGAGATTGTAAGTGTAATGTTGCAATATTTGAGATTTCTCAGGTATAGAACTTTTCCTCTGCTTTCAAAGCAGAGGGAGGCATTTGCTATTATTCTATCAACTCTACTTAGTCTAAGGATGTGTCTTACCCTAGGGGGATGTGTCTTCCTGGGTAGAATTAAAAGTGCTCCCATATCAAGTTCCATTTATACCTGACAAGTTCTTGATGGTTAAGGGCAAAGCTATCAAAGGGAACCCCAGGACTATGAGTTAAAGATCATCAAGAAGCCTCCAAGTTTCAGTGTTATTAAACTGAGCAAATTGCTCAGGGAAAACCTAGCAATTAGTCTTGCTGTATAGATGAGCAATGGCTGATACGGTTGGGGTCAAGGGCTAAGAAGCATTCCTGCCTCTAACAGTGAATGCTACTAAGCTTGACAGAAACAAATTTGTCTCTTATCTGTTACTGCCATCCCTGCAATGAGGATAATAACTAAGAAAAATATTACAGCAAGTGAGACTCTCTGTCTGCTATTCCACTCAGGAGGTGCCACAGTGTGTAGCCCTGCTGCAAAAGCAAAGTAAGCAAGATAATTCCTGCAAGTATGGTGTAGTTAATGATTTCCATCTGAATTTCTACCTGTCAAAATATTGTATTTTCCTCTGTGGGGTCTATGGAGTTATGAATTTGGTCCCATGGATAATCAAAGTCCCCCTATAAATTTGCATCAAAAAAAGCTGCAACACCTGACAGCAGATCTCAAAAGGAAAAGTGGAAATAACTGAAAGAATCTGATAGGGTAAAGGTGGGATTGAGTTAGATGGGCAGTCCTCACTCATTTACTTATCTTTTGTAATCTTCACTTTAAGGTCCCTGACTTCTTCATGTTGGTACCTGGGATGCTCTTCTGGGATGTCAGAGGCTGCTTTCTCTGCTTTCCAGGCTTTGACTTGGGTGTGATAAATCCAAGAGTTGATACCTGCAACCTTAACCTTTGAGAGGGTAGAGAAGAGGACAGTGTAAGGTCTTTGCAAATTGGGGTCTAGAGAAGGGGAAAGAGAGGGAAGAGCCTTCACCAACACCAAGTCTTCTGGGTTAAATAAGTGTGGTTGTATTTCTTGGGGTTCAGCTTCCAATGGTTGTTTTCATTCCTATTGGAAGTGGGCAAGGGAGGTTATATGTTTAGCTAATTCAGAAGTTTCCTTGTCGAATAGAAAATCATTGGTAAGAAAAGGTCAACCATACATTATTTCAAAAGGGCTTAAACCCAATTTGGAGGCAGTGTTTCTCACCCATAGTAAAGCCATGGGAAGAAGAGTAACCTAAGGGAGGTGAGTTTCTTGAGATAGCTTCCTCAGGTACCTCTTTTTTTTTTTTTTTTTTTTTGAGACAGAATCTCGCTCTGTCGCCCAGGCTGGAGTGCAGTGGCCGGATCTCAGCTCACTGCAAGCTCCGCCTCCCGGGTTCACGCCATTCTCCTGCCTCAGCCTACCGAGTAGCTGGGACTACGGGCGCCCGCCACCTCGCCCGGCTAATTTTTTGTATTTTTTAGTAGAGACGGGTTTTCACCGGGTTAGCCAGGATGGTCTCGATCTCCTGACCTCGTGATCCGCCCATCTCGGCCTCCCAAAGTGCTGGGATTACAGGCTTGAGCCACCGCGCCCGGCCCCTCAGGTACCTCTTAATGACATCATTTGTTTTTTCTACTTTTCATAAAGACTGTGGTCTCGTATTATATGCCTGGTGCTTTTGGGTAACAGACACATTAAATGAGGGGGCCATTGTCACTTTGGAGGTACTTGAGGAGTCCAAAGCAAGAAGTTATCTCATTAATTAGTACTCTTACCACCTGAGGGGACTTTTCTGTTTGACATGGAAATGTCTCCACCAGTTAGTCAAGGTATCTATCTATACTAAAAGATATGGAATGCTCGTTACTTTTGGCACATGGGTGAAGTCTATCCACTAGTCTTCTGCCAGATAACTTCCTATCCTTTGAATTTGGTGGGGAAGGAGCTGCCTGTTGAGGGGATTATTTTTAAGACAAGTTTCACAAGCATTAACAAGCTGTTTGACCATTTTAGTAGGTTTTCCCCCCAAAACAATCTTTGAGTGCATAGATAAGTCTTATCTCTACCTAGGTGAAAGGTTTAGTGGAGGAGTTTAAAAACTTTTCACTGACTAGAGGCTCGCAAGTGGACTTTACTGTGCTCTGAGTGTAACCATCCCGAGGGCTGAAAAGTGTATCCTCGAGAGGTGGCTTATTCTATTTCTGTAGAAGAATACTACTTACTTCTCTTATGGAGCTGTCCCAGATTAGAGGGGTCTTAAGTGTGTCAGATATCTTGGGTATTTTTGCTGCTGATTTGGCTGCTTGATCTGAAGCCTATTTCCCTCAGTTATGTCGTCCATACCCTTCTCATGTACTCTGCAATGCACTACTGCCACTTCCTACAGAAGGAAAACTGAGGATAAAGTCTGCCTATTTCCTGATGGTATTTAATGGAGGATCCATTAGCAGTGAGGAAGTGTCTTTACTTCCAGATAGCAGCATGGACATGGAGAACTGGGAAAGCATATTTAGAGTCAGTACAAATATTAACTGCCTTTCCTTTGCTTTATTTGAGCATCCTTGTGAGAGCAACTAGCTCAGCTAGTTGAGCAATAATGCCCAGTGAGAGATGTGTGCTCTCAATAATGACATTCAGGGTGACTACTGAATACCCTGCCTTCTGGATTTCTTGTTCTACAAAGGAACTTCCATCTGTAAAGAGGGTCCAGTCTGGATTTTCTAGGGGAGTTTCTCTGAGATCCTCCCTGATTGCATAGGTTTGTATCACTATATGTTCACAATCATGTTCAGGTTCTCTGATTTCCTCTGAGAGGAAAGTGCAGGGTTTAGGCAAGGGCAGGTTTTTAACTGAACCGCAGAGCCCTCTAGCAGCAAGGCTTGATATTTGAGGAGGCGACTTTCTGTTAGCCAGAGCCTCCCTTTAGAGGATAGCAGTCCTGCTGTATTATGAGGAGTATAAAGAGTTAAATTATTCTCCATGGTTAACTTGGTGGCCTCTGTTACCAGCAAAGCCACCGTGGCAACTGCTGGAAGACAGGGTAGCCATCCTTTAGCCACCAAATCAAGCCCCTTGCTTAGGTAACTGACAGACTGCTGGGATAGACCTTGGGCCTGAGTTAAAACTCCCAAGGCTATTTCTTTCTTTCTGAGACATAAAGATTGAATGTTTTTCCTATGGGAAGACTAAGGGTCAGTGCTTTAAATAAGGCTTGCTTTAGCTGGTTAAAGGATTTTGGGGCCTCAGATTCCCAGAAAAGACAGTGACTTTTAGCGCTTGAGCATCTTTCATAAGGTGATATAAAGGATGAGCAATTTCACCATACCTGGGTATCCACAGTCTTCAAAGGCTTGTAGTACCCAAAAACATTCTTAGCTGTTTGAGACTTTGGGAAAGAGCGAAGGATGTAATGGGCTTAATCTTCTCTTTGCCCAGTGTTCTGGTTCCCTCTGACAGGACTAAACCTAGGTATTTCACTGAGGTTTGACAAAGCTGAGCCTTAGATTTTGAAACCTTATATCCTCTGTTAGCTAGGAAATTAAGAAGAGCTTCAGTGCCTTCCTGAGAAGTCTTCTCAGATGAGGTACAGTGGAGAACGCCATCAGCATTGTAAAATGTTAATGTGAGGATGAGATAACTAAGAGAGATCTCTCAAAAACTCCTTCCCAAACAAGTGAGGGCTGTCCCAGAATCCTTGAGGCAGCACTGTCCAAGTTAGCTGGGTAGTCTGGCCAGAGGGATCTTTGAAGGCAAACAGGTATTGAGAGTCAAGGTGCAACTGAATGCAGAAGAAGGCATTCTTTAGGTCTAAAACCATGAACCATTTAGTTCCCTCAGATATTTGGGTTAGCAGAGTATAGAGATTAAGAACCACTCAATTAATTGGGACCACAGCCTCATTAATGAGATGGAAGTCCTGAACTAGCTTACATTCCCAATTGGGTTTCTGCACTCCTAATATTGCATGTTGCAGGGGCTGTTGCAGGGCCCAAGGAGGCCTTGTGCTTTTAAGTTATTAATAATGATGTCTGATCCTTTTATAGCTATGGCTGTAGGGGATATTGTTTCTGCTTAGGAAAAGAAGTGGCATCCTTAAGTTGAATCTAGACTGGTATAGTGATTGTTCAGCCAATCTTTCCCTGAATTTCCCATACCTCTAAGTTAATACTGGTTTCCACTAAGAGGAGATAAAGAGTTTGTTCTGAAGGCATTAGGATGGTGGCTCACAGATGGGCTAGAATATCCCTGCCTAGCAAAAGAGTGAGACTTTCAAGCATAATCAAAAAGACATGGATAAAAGCAGTTTCCCCCAACTACAGCTGAGGGTCTGAGAAAAATTTCAAGTTAAGGGCTTTCCTGAGATGTCCATCACAGTCATGCTACGGGAGGAGGGAATGCCTGGATTGGAGAGGAGAACAAAAAGACTGGCTCCAGTGTCCAGAAGGAAGTCTACTTTCTTCCCTTCCACCTCCAGAACCACCCAGGATTCCTGGATAGTGAGGCCAATTTGAGCTTCTGGAGTCCAGGATATGTGCCAAGACCAGCTCAGTCAGGGAGACCCTAACCCAGTGGCGCTAGAGGAATTAAAGACACACACACAGAAATATAGAGGTGTGGAGTGGGAAATCAGGGGTCTCACAGCCTTCAGAGCTGAGAGCCTTGAACAGAGATTTACCCACGTACTTACTGACAGCAAGCCAGTGATAAGCATTGTTTCTATGGAACATAGATTAAAAGTATTCCTTACAGGAAACAAAGGGATGGGCCGAAATAAAGGGATGGGTTTGGCTAGTTATCTGCAGCAGGAGCATGTCCTTAAGGCACAGATCACTCATGCTATTGTTTGTGGTTTAAGAATGCCTTTAAGCAGTTTTCCGCCCTGGGTGGACCAGGTGTTCCTTGCCCTCATTCTGGTAAACACACAGTCTTCCAGTGTGGGCGTTATGTTATGGCCATCACAAACATGTCACAGTGCTGCAGAGATTTTGTTTATGATCAGTTTTGGGGCCAGTTTATGGCCAGATTTTGGGGGCCCTGTTCCCAACAGATCTGAGCCCCAGGATCCATCAGTCCTGCTGGACCATCTGTGAGACTGACCTTGGACCTGGTGACTTGTGCCTCCAGGGACAGTCCAATCTCCAGCAGTCCCCACCACAAACTAGATAGGGTCAAGGTGGCTTCTTTTTGTTGCCTGGGCACTCCTGTTTGAAATGTCCTGGCTTACCACACTGGTAATAATTTGCAGGCGTACCATGGGGATCCTGGAGTTTATAGACCTGTAAAGCGAATGCTAGTGCCTCTGTCCCTCTCTTGTACTTCCTGTCTTTTTCCTGGGCCTCCTCCTGCTCCTTGTTGTAAAAGACCAAGGTGGCCATGCTCAGGAGATTTTCTAAGGTACTACTCAGTCCTATAGCCTGCTTCTGTAGCTTCCTTCTAATATCAGGGGTTGTCTGAGTAATAAACTTGTCTTTTAAGATTAGCTACCCCTCAATTGAATCAGGAGATGGAGAGGTCTGTTTCAGTAAAGCGTACCTCATCCTTTCCATAAAGGCCAAGGAATTTTCATCTGGTTTTTGATCTATCATAGATAGCTTAGAGCGATTAAGAGGTTTGTCCCTGATCCTTTATAAGCATTCCAGTATGTACATTAGAAAGTGTTTTCTTTCCCACTCATGTATAGGATCACTAGGGTTCCAATTAGTATTCTCAAGGGGTACTGCCTTACTCCCTATTGGAAGTGGAGTTTCTTGTTCCTGTTCTTCTTCTCTAATCCCCTCTCCAGTTTCTTCCTTCTAAGTTATTTAGTTCCCCTTCTTGGATGAGGAGGTTTTCTTTGGCTACAGGAGATATGTTTATCCCCAGACTTTTCTGCTGCCTGTAAGGTTACCTGTTTCTCCATAGCAGTCAGGGTTTGGGTTAGAAGAACATAACATCTCTCCATGTATGACCAAATACTTGGGTTACATTTTGGAAAGCCTCTATACATCTATCAAGGTCATCAGAGAACCTTCCCAGGTACCCTTTATTTGCCTCAGGTCTTGTAGTAAAAGGGAACTTGAACCCTAGTGGCATCACATCCACTGGGCATTTCTTGCAGGTGTAATCATGAAGTCAAGGGAGTTGGAGGCTTTGGAGTGGATGGAGCTGGAGTGGCTTATGGTGTGGCTGGAGAGGGCCCAAGATAAGGGGTTGGGGGTGAGAGGGGCTGAGGCACTCAGAAGTTTTCTTTGATGGTTTTCCAGAAATTCGTTTCTCTGATTTTGGAGAATCATTCTCTATGTGCCTGCCTGATATGACTGCTAAAAGAGCTGGATCAATTTTGTGATGCTTACAAAGATTTGAGTTGTGTCACAGGACAAAGAAAGCTGGTACGTAGGGAACCTCGAATCATTTGCCTTCCTGTCTGCAGACAAAATCTAATTGTTTGATAATATTAAAATTAACACTTCCTTCAAGAGGCCAGGCCTGTATGCTCTGGAGTTGGTAATAAGGCCACACTCTTGTACAAAAGAATATGTGCCACTTTTTCTTCAGAGTCTGCAGATCAAAGAAATCCTAGTGTCTCTGGCTGCACTTGAGAGGCATGTAGGCTGAGGATGGTTTTTTACCCATCTAGAAAGAGAAAAGAGAAGGCATCCCTTAGTCTCTTTCCTTTCTTTTGCAATGACTCAGCGTGGAGAAACAGACAGAAGGGGTGTCACTCCTCTCCTCTTCTCTCCTTTGTTGTCTGGGTCCTGGTGACCTTTCTAGATGCTGCCCCTGAATGCAAGTGTGACCTTTACCCATGGATCGTGAGGAGCTAGTCAGCATGAATAGTCATGCTTATCTTCTGAAGTCCCTAGCTCTCTGCTGGTGCTTCCCCCTTAACTCCCTTGCGTGACTGGTATGGATCCCAGGTCTCCCAGGTATATGGATCCTGGGAAAAGACTATGTAATAGTTGTACTTGGGCAAAGCCCCCTAATGGAGGGAATGTTCTAGCTCTAAATACCTATATTCAGGTATTTTGGCCCAGGCTAAAGTATTCATTCCAAGACAATGGGTCCAATTGACTTCCAAACATAAAACCCTTCTTTCTTTTAGATGCCATTGCAATTGGATGCAGAATGGATGCCTTAAAAGAATGTAGGAATTGAATGGCTGTCTTCCTTCAGATGGAGACAACATGGAGGCTAAAATCTGCCTTTCAAGGGCAATTTCCTCCACACTGTCAAAGACAGAGTTTCTCCATTCACAGATAAGATATGGAGCCTGATGTCTGATAGAAAAGTGCAGATGATAGAAGAGTTGGGAAATTGTAGATTTTGGACAAAGGACCAATAAGTCTCCCCAGGGAAAAATCCCATCCAACTAGTTGGTGTGACAGAGATTGGAACTCTGACTTCAATTACTCTCCAGACAAAAGTTAGAAAGGGAAGTTTGGGGCTGTCCCCACATCCTGCCTCCCAATAAGAAAAAAATAGTCCATCTCATAGAGAGACTGTCTAGTTTTGCTGCACAGTGCTGGCTTCTCACTTGGAAAAAGAGACAGCTTGATCAATAATCCCCACATCCAACTCCATTGAATGCTATCATTGAGAGATAAATAGGACTTCAGATCCAAGTCTTGGAATCTCCCTGTTTCAAGAAAATCACAGAGACAGCAATTCCTTGAAATACATTCTTGATTACTAAGGCACCAGCTGACTTTACCCAACAGGATTATATGCCCAGATTATAAAAACACTTGCAACATTGCATTCAAAGAAGGAATAGGAGACATGATAGCCACAAAACGAAAGGAAGAAAATGCAGCAGAAAAGTCTGGAAGTCCTGGTGCTGATACCAACAGGCTGCCAGGAACTGGAGTTAGTCCAAGAGTCTCCAGGTAACACCAAAGTGTAGCGTTGGCCAAAAACCTTTGGTTGCCCCAGGACCTCCTTCCAACCTCATGAGATGTCTAGATCCTCCACAAAAGAGAACTAGATTGAAACACAGACAACATTCCCAACAACCAAGGGTGAGCGGGATTGATAAAGTCCTCTTAAGAAAGCCTGTCCCCTGAGTCTTGTAAGGCTGGATGCTACCCTATTGGCTTTTAACTGACTGATGGGTCCAGTGTGTTTTGTTCACTCTTGAGAGAACAAAACTTAGAATGAGAAGCCTCAAAAATAAAAGTAAAGTGTTAAGAATTTGCTCCTACTCACGCTTTTGATGGATCTCAGGCAAGCCCACACTAATAAAAAGTATAGGATCACTGGTCACATTGTCTGGGATGTTATTCAAGCTCATGATCTCATGACTAAGAAAATTAAGAAGTGTAGACATGAACAACAGGGTGAGGTTAGAACAAAACTTTAATAAGTAAAAAAAGAAAGCTCTCCACAGCAGAGAGGGGTCCTGGATGGGTTGCCATTTTACAGTTGAATACTAAAGTTTTTATAAGAAACTTCTCTCATCTCTGTTGCTGTTTGAGTAACTTCTCTTATCTGAAAAGCTGTCTGTACAGCCCTCCCTATCTGTGAAGCTGTGGGACATTCCTAGGTAAGCACAAAGCATAGCTTCTCTTGTTTGTATAATTGTGGGTTTGCTTTAGGTAAGTCCCTCCCTTCCTTCTCTGTGCAAGCTCCCATGAAACTCATCGTGTTAATGTCTGAAAAGGGGAGGAAACATTTTCCTGGGAGCCCACTAATAACACAAAGAAAAAAAGGCTTCTATGCTGGACCTTGCCTGCCTGGGCTGCTTATCTGTACAGCTGCAGTCTGAGTTTTCCTCAGGCTGCTCTATTTTTGCCTGTAGCTGTGATTTTTCAGGCAAGCTGCTTCTCTGAGGACTAGCCTTAGTTGTCTACCTAACTGTTTTTTTCTTTTCTCCTCCCTCACTTCCTTCCTTCCTTCTTCTTTCTTTTCTTCCTTCCTTTTCTCCTTCCTTCTATCCTACCTTTCTCTTTTACTCTCTACTTCCCTTTCTTTTCAGCCATCCATCCCTCCCTTCCTTCCTTCCCTCCCTCCTTCCTTCCTCCCTCCCTCGCTCCTTCCTTCCTTCCCTCCTTCCCTCCTTCCCTCCCTCGCTCCTTCCTTCCTTCCCTCCTTCCCTCCTTCCCTCCTTCCCTCCTTCCCTCCTTCCCT
>NW_012099821.1:434467-460918 GCF_000951045.1 Mandrillus leucophaeus
CTTCCTTCCTTCCTTCCTTCCTTCCTTCCTTCCTTCCTTCCTTCCTTCCTTCCCTCTTCCTGAAAACCAGGATAATAAAACAATGACAATGAGAACAACTAATAGCTAATATTTTTAGAGCACTTACTAGGAGCCAGGAACTGCTAGTTTGCAAAAATTAACAATGAATGTAGTAAGTCCTACTATTATCCCCACTTTACAGATAAAGAGTCCTAGGCACAGAGAGGTCTAACAGCTTGCCCAATAGGTCATAGAATAGGTAGATGTAACGGAAGCATTGCTACCTATACAGAACATTTGGGCAGTTTACATAAAAGCGTTTCTACCTCTAAGTGCAGGAATGACAAAAGGCACTCCTTTCCATGGTCACATGGCCCCACATCAGGGCACACTGCTGGGCTGGGAGATCAGGAATGGCTGCCAGGCTCCTACTACATTTTTGCCCTGGTTCCATGGGGGCAACACACAGCTGTACAGCCTTGCAGTCCCTAGACTTAAGTACAGGGAATATTAAAGGGAAATTAATGTTAATGTTAATAGCATTGACACTCATATTAAAAATATTATCTTAGAAATTCATTAGTTCACTAAAGCTATTAGAATAAAACATTCCAGGAAGGTGTAGATGATCAATATAAATACAGGTTATAAACCAACAGTATTTTCATATATGAGCAATAAATAATCACAAAATTTAATAAATACAAATCTATTTTTACTAACCATTATCATCCAGAAATAGTCTTGACCAAAAAAGTCCCTCAACTAGAATATATGTGAACTATGTGAAGATAATTATAGTATTTAAAATGAGTAAAGTTAGAATTTGATTATATTGACTGATTACATATTAATTCTAATTAGAAAGATTATATATTTTAGAGGTAGCATTTTTTTTCCAAATTAAAATATATAAAATTCAAACAGACTCAACATCACAACTAGAAGACTTAATTTATAAAATAGCAAAAAAAGTTTGCAAAAATATTTTAAATTTTTAAGACAAATATTTGATAGGTGGAATTCTAAGATAGCCCTCGCGATCTGTGCTTTGTGTTACATCTGTATAACTTTCTCCCTTTGTGTGTGGATGGAACCTGTGACTTGCTTCCAACCAAAAGAATATGGCAAAGGTGATGCAATGTTACTTCTATTATTATATTTTGTAAGACTTAATCTTACCTGACTGGGGAGGAAGACCATCCACCTTGAAGTAGCAACCTGCCATGTTATAGAAAGGGCCGTGTATTAGTTAATTCTCACGCTTCTATGAAGAAATACCTGAGACTAAGTAATTTAAAAAGCAAAGAGGTTTAATTGACTCAGTTCTACAGGGCTGGGGAGGCCTCAGGAAACTTACAATCACGGTGGAAACGGAAGCAAACATATTCTTCACATGGCAGCAGGAAGAAAAAATGTAGAATGAAGGCAGGAAAGGTCCCTTATATTGATAAAACCATCAGATCTTGTAAGAACTCCATCACTATCAAAAGAACAGCATGGGGGTCACCACTCCTATGATTTAATTACTTCCTACTGGGCCCCTCCCATGATATATGGAATTATACGAACTACAATTCAATGTATTTCAGTGGGGACACAGCCAAACCATACCATTCTGCCCCTGGCCCCTCCCAGATGTCGTGTCCTCACATTTCAAAACACAATCATGGTCAGGCACGGTGGCTCATCCCTGTAATCCCAACACTTTGGGAGGCCAAAGTGGGTGGATCACTTGAGGTCAGAAGTTTGAGTCCAGCCTGGCCAACATGGTGAAACCCTATCTCTACTAATAATACAAAAATTAGCTGGGTGTGGTGGTACATACCTGTAATCCCAGCTACTCTGGAGGCTGAGGCAGGAGACTCACTTAAACCTTGGAGGCAGAGGTTACAGTGAGCCAAGATCATGTCACTTCACTCCAGCCTGGGCAACAGCATGAGACTCCATCTAAAAAACAAACAAACACACAAACACACAATCATGCTTTCCCAAAAGTACCCCTAATGTCTTAACTCATTCCAGCATTAACTCAAAAGTCCAAGTCCAGAGTCTTATTTAAGACAAAGCAAATCCCTTCTGCTTATGAGCCTGTAAAGCCAAAATCAAATTAGTTACTTCCTAGATATAAAGGGGATACAGGCATTGAGGAAATACACTCATTCCAAATGGGAGAAATTGACCAAAACAAAAAGGCTACAGGTCCCATGCAAGTCCAGAATCCAATAGGAAAGTCATTAAACAGTAAATTTCCAAAATGATTTCCTTTGACTCCATGTGTCACAGCCAGGTCATGCTGAGGCAATAGGTGGGCTCCCACAGCCTTGGGAAGCTCCACCCCTGTTGCTTTGCAGGCTACAGTCCTTAGCCTTAGCTGCTTTCACAGCTTGTGTTGAGTGTCTTCAGCTTTTCCAGGCATACAGTGCAAGCTGTCAGTGGATCTACCATTCTGCACTCTGGAGGACGGTGGCCCTCTTCTCACAGCTCCATTAGGCAGTGCTCCGGTTGGGACTCTGTGTGAGCATTCCAACCCCACGTGTCCCTTCTGCACTGCCCCAGCAGAGGTTTTCCATGAGGGCTCATCCCCTGCAGCAAACTTCTGCCTGGACCTCCAGGCATTTCCACACATCCTCTGAAATCTAGGAGGAGGTTCCCAAACCTCAATTCTTGTCTCCTGCACACCTGCAGGACCAATACTACATGAATTCTTCCAAGACTGGGGACTTGCATTCTCTGAAGCAATATCCTGAACTGTACCTTGGTCCCTTTAGCCATGGCTGGAGTGGCTGATATGCAGTCCCAAGGTTGCACACAGTAGGAGGGCCCTGAACTCAGCCCATGAAACCATTTTTCCTTCCCGGGTCTGTGATGGAAAGGACTTCTCTGTGAAGGGAAGCTCTCTGACATGCCCTGCAAACATTTTCCCTATTGTTTTGGAGATTAACATTTGACTTCTTGTTACTTATGCAAATTTCTGCAACAGGCTTGAATTTCTCCCCAGAAAATGGGGTTTTCTTTTCTATTACATCATCAGGTTGCAAATTTTTTGATACTTTTATGTTCTATCACCTCTTGAACACTTTACTGCTTAGAAATTTCTTCCACCAGACATCCCAAATCATCTGTCTCAAGCTCAGCGTCTCTAGGGCAGGGGCAAAAAGCTGCCAGTCTCTTTGCTAAGCACAGCAAGAGTCACCTTTGCTCTAGCTCCCAACAAGTTTCTCATCTCCATATGAGACCACCAAAGCCTTGACCTTATTGTCCATATCACTGTCAGCAGTTTGGTCAAAGTCATTTAATAAGTCTCTGGGACATTCCAAACTTCCCCACACCTTCCTGTCTTCTGAGTTTTCAAAGTCCCTAGGAAGTTCCAAACATTCCAACATTTTCCTGTTTTCTTCTGAGCCCTCTAAACTATTTCAATCTCTGCCTGTTACCTATTTCCAAAGTTTCTTCCACATTTTCAAGCTCCTTATAGCAGCACCCTATTTCTGGTACAAATTTACTGTATTAGTTTGTTCTCATGCTGTTATGAAGAAATACCTGAAACTAGGTAATTTATAAAGGAAAGAGGATAACTGGACTCACAGTTCTGCAGAGCTTGGGAGGCCTCAGGAAACTTACAATCAAGGTGGAAGGGGAAGCAAACATCCGTCTTCACATGGTGGTAGCAAGGAGAAGTGCAGAGTGAAGGAGGTGGGGGAAGCACCTTATAAAACCATCAGATCTTGTGATAACTCACTCATTTTCACAAGAATAGCATGGAGGTAGCCATTCCCATGATTCAGTTATCTCCCACTGGGTTCCTCCCATAATATGTGGCAATCATGGGAACTACAATTCAAAATTAGATTTTGGTGGGAGCATAGCCAGACCATATCAGGCCACATGGCAGTGCACTGTTGGTGACCTCTAGGTTCTGAGGACAGCCTTTACCTGAGAGCCAGTGGGAAACTGGCTCAGTCAAGGGAAGGTACCCCTTGTTCTGACCCCTATGACCTCATTAGTTTGGCAGCCTGTGCTAACAAAGCTGAAAGCTGCTAAGAGGTCAGGACAATTCCCAGGCCTTAGAAGCCTGCCTTAGGGGGACACAGCATCTGGACCCTCTGCCCTGGGGTGACTCCTCCCAAGAACAGTTCCTGGGAAGTTGCCCAGCCCTTCACTGGCCACACAGATGCAAGAAAACAAATTTTGCTGACAACTTGAATGAATCTGGAAGTGTAGTCCTCCCTAGTTAAGCCTCCAGGTGAGAATGTAGCCCAACTGACACCTTGATGTTAGCTTTGTGAAACCATGAGCAGAGGATCCAGTTAAGCGATGCCTAGACTCTTGATCTATAGGAACTGGGGCATAATAAATACGTTATTTTAAGCTGCTATGTTTGTGGCAATTCATTATACAGCATTAGAAAAAGAATACAGAAATTATAGAAACATTAAAGTCTTATATTACAGCAACTCTTACTGAAAATAAAAGTGTTGGTGCATGGACAGATAGATCAATGGAAGAGATAATTTCAACTTTAATCTTATTATAGGTGAGAACCTAATATATTACAAAACATCACAAATTACATTTAAGAATCTACTCATGCCTGGTGTATTATTTACTCCTTTTCTCCATTTGGGAATCATGGATACATCACTGAAATAAATAACAGGCAGATTAGGTCCATTGTATTGTGAAAGATCTAATCACAGGAAAGCTAAAAGCGTTTTTCAAATCTTAGTCCATTCTAAGCTTGAGAATGATAAAAATAGGTCAGAGAGAAAAAGCGTACATGAATATTTAAAAACTAATCATCACAATTTTACACCTAAAATTTTTTTAAAATTAAGAGAATATTTTCATTAAATATGAAAAAGTTTAGTATATCTGTTATGTAGGGAGCAAATCCAATAGGTAAATGAAAGTGGGTGCAGACCATAACTTACAAATGATAAAATGCAACTAGTAATTTTTTTTTTTTTTTTTAGCATTTTTGCTTATGGAGGAAGAAGCTGGTCACCAATAGATATTCCTTACTTTGGTCAAAGCCTGAGGAGTATGAGTAGTGGGCAACTCAGGGCTGACCCTGAGAAAGTTAGAGTCTCTCTATCTCTTGACCCTGGCTCATCATGACAGTCCAGATTTCAATGGTAGTGAAAGTCAAATTCTTCTTTTAATATGAAATTCCTTTTCAAAAAGCCAAGTGCATGATTGTCAAGCTGGTAATCAAACTTTCTGTGGCTGTTTGCAATGAGCAATGTCCTTGCTTCTCTTGTACGATTGGAAAAAATTATTCTGCTCAACACTCACCAGTCGGTGCTGGCTTGCTTGAACTATGTGTCATGCAAGTGACAAGCAGGATTCTGTGAGATAAGAAGTAACTAAATAGGATTAGTGTCCTTAATCAGGGCTAATCAATCATTTCAAGTGGAAAGTTTATTTGGAATTCGCTGACCTGAAGTGCATTGACAGCAGATTCCATAATAATACTGCAAATGGTTATATTTTTACAATGCTCTATGATCCCCATAAGGAGCTAATTTATTTTTTTCCTTCTGAATTTTTCTAATCATAAAGATTCAATCATCTGTCCCCACTGACTTCCCAGAATGGCTTTCATATTTATTTACATTCATGAAAAATGTGTGATTTGTTTTAATGGCACTTCTTTTACACCTTGAAATAATTATTTTGGTTGAGTTCACCATGCTTCATTATGTTGTGCTTGCCCCATTCTGAGTTTTGTTTAAGAGTATAGGGTAAGCTGATGACATTTCAAATAACTTAATTTGTCTTTGTATACTGTATGTTCCAATCAAGGATATTTCAAAGAATATGAAAATTCTGTCAGAAAATATGTTATCAATGTTAAGTGTAGAGGCACATTTTCCCCCAATATTAATAATTATTTAAAAAAAGGATCTCTGGCAGAGGGTCACATGATTCTCCTAATAGCTTTCTCTGCAGGCATCTCCATAATTATTGCACCCTGTGGTATGCCCTGTCAGTACAGCTAAGTATGACAGAGCAAATGAAGTGGTCAATACTTTTCAAGATCTATTTTCAACTGAGCAATGAATGACTGCTGAGTGCAGATAGTTGTCCATTGGTGAGTACTCTCATTAGTGACATTAAGGCTGTGACATCAGTGAATGAAAAGTGAACTGAGGTTGTTGCTAGTCATCAAGTCAGCTCCTGGCAAGTGATATATTCTTTCAGAATTATTAGCCAACTACTGAGGTCTGCAATGACAACTAGGGTTGCTTTCAATTCCTATATAGGTTTATATTTTATTGTTCAAGGTAAAGTTAATTTCAATGAATAATTCTTGACAGTGGCAGCTTCTTTCAGTACTGTCATTTTAGGCTTGAAAAAAACAAAAGGACAAATCATGCCTGAGTGCGTATGTGAGTTTGTTGTATGTTTGCATGTAAGTGAGCTTTGTCATCTTCCTAAGAGGTACCTACATTATTAAGAAAAAAATGGACATTTTTTAACAGCTAATATTTTGATTGCTTACTATAAACCATGCACCCTATTAAAATGCTTTGTACGGTCAGGTGCATGCACCCTATTAAAATGCTTTGGAAGGCTGGGGCAGGTGGATCACCTGAGGTCAAGAGTTCAAGACCAGCCTGACCAACATGGAGAAACCCTGTCTCTACTGAAAATACAAAATTAGCTGGGCATGGTGGCTCATGTTATACCTGTAATCCCAGCTATTAGGAAGGCTGAGGTAGGAGAATCGCTTGAACTCAGGAGGCAGAGGTTGCGATGAGCCAAGATCACACCATTGCACTCCAGCCTGGGCCACGAGAGCGAAACTCTGTCTCAAAAAAATTAAAAAAATGCTTTGTACATTATACTTTATTTTCTCCTTAAATTTAATAGGATTTGATGTGAGCCATGGGGCTTAGGTTAAAAGTATATTGAAATTCCACAATTCAAAATGGAGAAGATAGGTCTTAATAGTAATACCTATTTTTTTAAAAAGTTAGGATTTTAGCTAAATATAGTCATAGTACAAGCCATCTACTGGTGTGGTTGTCAAGAAAATTAACATATACCTGCATTATTAGTATAACAACTGAAAAATAAGAACTATAGTGCAGATCAGACCCCTTCAAAGCAAGTATTCACTTTTGGTTGTGCATTTTTAATGGGGGACTGGTAAATTGGCCAACTACTGAGGTCTGCAGTGAAAACTACTACTGTAGCCCACTCGGATGAAAGTAACCATACGGTGAGTACTCAGGAAACCCTATCATATGATGAACAGTTCAAGTAACTTTAGAACTTAGCTACAGAAAACATATATAATTCCCAGGATAGTTATCTTCAAACACATTCACACCTGTTCAACACAGGGACTGTGTTCCTGGAAAGGAGTGTGGATTTAATCAGCATTATAAGAATTGGAACAGTATGGTCCATATGGATATCTATGGATATCCAATTGCCTCAGCACCACTTATTGAAAAGACCTTGAATTTTTCAATGCTCTGAAGTACCAACTTTGCTCTAGATAAAGCAGCGATATATTCAAGTGTTTAGTTCTGGTCTCTGTTTTCTTGCCTGGTCTAGTTGTGTAGTTTTATGCTGACATTGTATCACCTCAATTACTTAACTTTTTAATTAGGCTTGATATCTGATAATGTTGTGAAACCTTGTTCTTTGACTCTTGAGAGTCATAGCTGTTCTGGACCCTTGAATCACTATATAAAGGTTAGAATGAGATAATTTTCAGAGGGGAATATTTGGGATTTTAATCAGGGTTCTATTATCTATATATTGATTTGAGGAAAATTGACATATTTTCAGTACTGAGTCCTCCATTCCAAGTTTCTTCGTCCATTTATTTAAAACTTCAAAAACTTCTCTCAATACAGTTTATAATTTTCTGAAAGGAGGATGTACATATATCTTTTGTTGAATTATTTCTAGCAGTTTTATATTTTGATGCCATTATAAATGGTATCTTGACAAATTTTTATTTTTTATTTACTTATTGCTACTTTATAGAAATGCAATTGATTTTTGTATACTGACCTTATGTCTAACACTTTGCTAAACTCACTTGTTAAATCAAAATTTATCTGTCATTTTGTAGGTTTCTCTTATATGCAATCATATTATCTGTGAAATGTTAAAAGCTGTATTCCTTCTTTCCAATCTTCATACCCCTTTTCCCCTAGCGTTGTTACTACACTGGCTTCTACCTTCAGTAAAATGTTACTCTTGGCAATCAGCATAGAGCTGTGGTTCTCCCTACAACCTGAAAACAACCTTTATTACAGATGTTAGTCCACTGACATTTACCAATATTGCTAACATATCTGATTTAAATAAATTACCTCACTTGCTTTCTTTTTATATTTTGTGTATTAGATTTTTCTTCCATCTTGTTATCTTTTGCATATTTTTATTATATGATTATCCAATTTTCAGCTTAAAAATTATAGATTATTTTACTATCATTTTGTTTGTTTCTGTAGAATTCTTCTCAATGTATCAAAGTATAATGCTAACTGATACTTTTATTTTCTTTCTGAGTAAGAAAGGTCCTTAGAACACATTAAATCCATTGTCTTCTTGAATTACATGTTATTTTTCTATGTCTTTTAATTTTTTATATTTTAAAATTTAAAGGATGTTATTGTTTTATAAAGTCAGTATTACATTTTTTGTTGACCTTTGTTTCTATTCATCTCTCCAATTTTATTCGTCTGAAGGAGCACCTTTTTAATATTTCTCTTAACTCAGGTATTCTAGTAACAAACCGCCCTAGTTTTTGTTTGTCTGAAACGTTATTAGTTACTTTTACTTTTAAAGGATACTTTCTCTGGCTGTAGAATTCTAGATTGTGTCCTAGTGGAGGTTTCACATTATTTATCTTATTTTGAATTTAATTGGCTTTTAAGATCTCTGACTTATTGTCTTTCATCACTTTAGTGCAACAGGCATTAATTTAAAATTCGCTTCTGTTCCATTCACTCTCTTTTCTTCTTTTAGAACAAAATTACATGTATGTTAGACCTTCTCAACTTATACCCTGTGTCTCTTATCCTCTAGATGTTTCAACAATTGTCTCTCCATATTGCAATATGGCAATATTTTTAAAAATAAGTTTTGGCTCAGAAATTTTCCATCTATGTTTATTCTGTTGTTACTTCAATCTGTTTGGTTCTTAATTTGGTGGTGTCTTTCAATCTTGTAATTTCATCTCTTCCATATGTTTCTTATAGATTTTCTAGTTCTCTGCAGAAGCTCTAATTTTGTCTTTTATATCCTTGAAACATGGTAGGTATAGTTTATTTTACAGCATATGTCTGTTTAATATTTAGAATTCTTACGAATTTGTTTCTATTGTCTGTTTTTCTGTTGTTTTGTTTATAATGTCTTTCTTCTCTTGGGCCTCATTATGTATTTATGTGACAAGTCACTGTATTTGAAAAATTCTGGAAATATTTTGAAGGTGGTGATGTTATCTTTCTCCAGAGAGGATTTTCATTGCTTCTGATGCATTTCAAATAGCACCAGGAATTTGGATTTCTTAATGCAGTTTAAGGAATTGATATTATCTAATGTTGGATGTAGTCCCTCTGTGGCATTATTTCTAGTTCACCCTTGTTAGGAGAATGCAGTTCTTTGAGGAACCAAACCAATTTGTGGAAATCTTTACTAGGCACACTCTTAGCAGGCATGATTTCCAATCCTTGTTCTCCATTTTCCATTTAAAAACTTCAGAAACTGACAGATTTATAAGGGAAAGGCAACTCTGAATACTGGGTTTACTTTTCTTCATGGCATTGTTAGCCCTCTAATGCCTTTATGTAAATATTTTTATCTTGTTTCCAAGCCTTGAAGTTGTCCTCCAAATTTTCCACCAGTCTTAGGAGAAAACTGGGACTTGCCCAAAGACACACACCTATAAATAGAGTTGGCGCTCAAGACCCAGTTCACTGTAGCCATGAAGTCCATCTTCTTAACCTATATGTGATTCTTTCCCACTCCACCGTTGTTGATAAGTTTCAAAGAACAATGCACAATGATTCCTAGATGTCACCAGAGAAGTACAGATGATTGGAGACTATGAACACCTATATTGTCTTGTAGCAACCTTTGACAGTTAATAGTAGCCAGAGTTAGACTTCATTCTTTTATGTTTAGTGACCCAGTGTTGTCAGCATGAGAGTGATTTAAATTCTCAGACATAGTCACAATACTAGGTTCATGAAAGGTAATGTGCAAATCAGAATGCCTGTGTATTAATGTATAATTTTAAAAATTAAGCTATCCTGAACATAGGAAGGTTTATGTCAGTCAACTAGTGATTTCTATTACTGTTGATAAGTGATTGAAAAAAAGATGAACTGGAATCAGAAGGTTGTATATAATCAGAATTGTTAAATCAGAATAAGAATTATTCAGATGTTACATAGTTACACTACCCCAGTCTCCAGTCATGAGTTCTTAAATCCATGGACCAGACATCCTCTCCTCCACATGAGTGAGTGCTGCCCACCTTATTAATTTTGAAGTTTCCCTTTTCAGTGTGCTAAGATAGCCAACCCCTTTTTTAAATCAGTCTTGCCTCTATGAAGAAATATCCAGAACAATTTGGAGATTTGGATATTATAAAACTTTTCAATTAAATAATGAATTACACTCTTGTTTTAGTTTTGGAGTAGTCAATTATATTGATTGTGTGGGAAGACTTTTTTTTAAACAATTATTCAGTGTGCATCTTTATATAATTCCAGATAGATGTTATACACATTGTTTTTGTCTGATATACTGAGAAAATCAAATATTTAGAATTTTCCAAATTCTGTAAAAATTGCTTCAATTAGAATATAACTTAATATTTTGAAAACTAATAGTTACAAAAATTGTGATTAATGTCATATAGATGTATATCCTTGTGTAAGTTAAAATTATCATTAAATATTTATTTTATTTTTACTTCCTATAATCTACTAATTATTACAATCACCAATGTAATTACTTCTTTACATATTCAAGTTAGACATTTGGCCTTTCAGCATTTTGTTTGTTAAGAAGCAGCTTTGGAGTAGATGATATTGAAGATATGTTCCTGATCTAAAATTTCACAACTACTTCATTAATATAGATTAGGAAGAAAGTCATTCTACTGGCTGCGTTTTAAATTTAGGTACAATGCACATGTGTGCTGCCATCATTAGTTAGGGCTCGGTATAGAAGCATCACCTCTTCCATATCATGATGCACTTCAGAGTTGAGTTCAATTGTTTAGAGATAGAATGTTAAATATGTCTACATCTGGTGCTTATCGATTAACAAAGTCTTTAAATATTGACAATTTGACCATATTTTTTTCCAGCAAATAAGCTTGGAAAAAAGTTGGAGAAAGAATACAAAGGTAAAGAACACACATTTTTCTCATGCCTTAAAAATGCAATTCCACCCTTATAATTGTGCAGTTATTATTGTGGGATTACTTATTCTCATTGCAGCCTTTTGACTTTCCTCTTGAAATATTAAATCCCCTGTTGCTACCAGGAAGCATTTATTATACACAAGTATAACGTTTTTCCTTTGATTTTTGAAGACGTTGTTTATAAAAATTTCATGATATACAGTGTTTCTATACACATTTTAATATTTGAAAACTTTTTAATGAACCAAATAAGGAAGGTTTCAGGGCAAAAGCCAGTTATCGTGGTCATAAATATTTCAATCTTTTTTTCACCATTTTCCAGTGTAAGTATAGGCATTTCTTTTAGAGATTTTAGAACATTCTTTGTATTTTTCAGTCTTCACAAATTAAAATGATTGAACAATGGCCATCGGCTTTTACTCAGTACTTAATTTGTAATCTTGTATTTTAAAAACTTGCCTCTTTAAAGTGTGATTGATCTCCATTAATGTATTATTTCTCTGTGTATTTTTTTCATGTTTCATAATATACTTAGTGTTTTCACCTGAGAAGACCAAAGACTATCCTTTGATTTTCATGTGCCTCTCCAACTGGTGAAACGAGTTTGACCTAAGAGTAGTTAGCACTTGAGTTTTTCTTGAAAATAATTATCTAAAACACAATAGTCAAATAACTTATATTCTAAAGAGGAACACTTAATCTCCTTTACAACTCTAGCAAATCAGATTTAGAAAATATGTTAAGCATTCTGAGGTGTGGGCAAGTAATCATCTGTTCTTTCAGTATTTAATTGCTTTTTTAATTGCAACTGTGATTTTGACCTCCAATATAAAGCAAGCATGACTTATTGGGTTACTCAGACAGCAGCAGAAGCGCTTGTAAATGAATGCTATCTTACCCATCAAATTCTGACAAAGTGCTTAGTTAATTTACAAACCACTTGCACACAGACACTTAAAAATGTGTTTTCAATGAATGGATCTAATAAAATTTTAGGTAATATATAATTACAGTGGTAAAAATACTCTTTTGTTTTTTAATTTTGAAAGTTTTAAGGGGTAATGAAAGGAAATACCAATTGCTTTTCCACTTTAACCCAATTTAATCTTTACAACAAATCTTTGAGTTGGGTTTTATGTAAAGAAACAATACCAAGGCTCCAGGTGATTAAATAAGTCACCAGTATGTCAATGTTTCTCAGTTTGTATGTGTTTAGGCCAAGATTTGAGCCTGGGCCTGTCTTGTTAATCTTGCTTGTGTTTTGGTAAGCTAATTTTAAATATTTTCTAGAAGCAAGGGTTATATAATAAATAAGTACATTGATAAAATTAACAAATCAGAGGAAAGAGAATTTGTCAGAATCTGTTTAGGATATAACTTGTTTAGGTGAGCATTATTAAAGTGCATTTGAAGAATCTACAGATAGAGTTGCTATTTTCTCTTTCCTTTCTCAACCAAGTCACCTGCCCTATGTCATTCCTTTCTCCTAAAGCCTCTCTCAGCCAAGAGGGAAGGGCTCTGGAACTCCGTTGTGCCTTTGAAGGAGGTAAAGCCTCAGAGCTCTTAAGCTAATCCAAGACACTCTCATACAGAAAGAAAAATAGTAAGTACCTTTTGGTACTTCAGTGCCTATGAATACAGCAAGTTCAGAAACTATCTTGAACAAAACTGCATGCTGCATGTGACACAGGAACTAATAGAGATGTGGTTGACGTGAGGAAAAGGGACAAGTCTTTGTTTCTATAAACTACACCTGCTAATTTGGTGCTACGATGAGGCCTTTTTTTACGATGAATAAACAAGTCTCTGCTTTGTAAATGTACCCGTTTATACATTTTTTTTTGTATTACTTGATAGCTTTGGTGTTATTTCATCATTTATCTGTTGTTGTTACCCTGGCTGCCTCTGCTGTTGTTACTGTTTTGAAAAGTAATTTTAATAATTATGACCAGGAAATTTTGGCAATGCCTGTGTCAAGCAGTGACAGATATAGTCACAGCTACATAACTGCATTTTGATCAATGACAGGCTGCATATATGATAGTTGTCCCATAAGATTATAACACTGTATTTTTACTGTAAACTTTCCTATGTTTAGATATGTTTAGCTACACAAATGCTAACCATTACATTACATTTGCCTACAGTATTTAGTACAGTAACATGATATACAGGTTTATAACCCAGGAGCAATAGGCTATACCATATAGCCTAGGTGTATGGTAGGATATTCCATCTAGATTGTGTAAGGATATTCTATGATGTTCACACAATGACAAAATTGCCTAACAAGGAATTTCTCGGAAGCTATTTCCATTATTAAGCAGTGCATGACTGTATAGTGAAGAGTGAAAATTTGGAATATAAAAATGTTAGGAATCTACTGGAGTTGCCATTCTTGCTCCACCTTGTCTTTTTCTTGTAAATCTTTAGTGCTTCTGTAATTTAGCATTTTAGCTGTGGATAAATTTCATACGGGCATATAATACATTTACCTTTCTACAGTTTAATTTTTGATTTAAGTTTGTACACTGTGCTTAAATGTTCTAAATTCCTTTGTTCATGAATCCAGTTACTCATTCGGAATAGCGTGATACATACACAGCTACCCAAATCCCAATTCCCATGCGGTTCTGTTCAGTTTTATTTTGGTTGAAGGCTGAGGTTTTCATCTGGTGTCTAAACAAATGAATAATCCTCCACTCTCATGTCAGAGAGTGTCAGATAGCTGGATAATCAAAGGTTTAACAAATGGGTGGGTATCCACATTTCTGGACATTTGGGCACGGTATCTCCTTTACTTAGTCCTGGTGAGCAAAGATCCATCTTCTGTTGTCACTTCATGGATCCTACTCCGTTCACTTGTTCCTGTCTGGCTGAATTGTCATTCTGTCACCTTCTCTTCCTTTTACAACTCTAGTCCTACCCTGCATAGATCTAAAATATTCTCTCTTGACTAGCATTAGTATTTTTTGAGTCTTATTTTTGTGTGGGATGGGGAAGAGGGAAAACCACCTTTGAAATTGTTGAAGGAAAAGGTGGAAGTAAGAGAAACAAACATAAAATACACTGTTAATTGCAGATAAGATCCTACACATATTTGTTCAACAAATATTTATCAAATGCCTGTTACTACTAAAAAAATCTACTTAAATGCTGAGAATGGCACACTTTTAAAAGAGACAAGCTCTCTGCTCTCTCAAAAATACTATGTATGGCTTTGAGGGAAATTATGAGAAAATTTTCTTTTTCCTAATTGTAATGGGACATTATTATAGATTTGTAAGCCACGGAATTATATGGCTTATAGTATGTTTTTAAAGGATTACTTTATGCTCTGAGGAGCAGAACTGATAGCTGGATTAGATTGGGAGGGGTGATTAAGGGAAATACAATGAAAGACAATTACTTTGCTTTTGGCATTTATTAACCCAAGCAGTAAATATTTATTAAGTAGCTACTATGTACCCCTAGGCACCAGCAGTAAATACTTATTTTAGTGGTGACTTCATTACCCAGAGCCTTGATGTTTTCACCATATTAATAATGAAGAGCACATACCTATCTTTTGTTATGATTCCAAGGTATTAGAGAATATTATATTAAATATGTGAAATGGGATAGGATAATGTTTACTGTTCTCCTTTGAATATTGATTTTCTTCAATTGTCGATTAGTTAATTATTCTTTGGAAGACAAATTTAGGCTGATGATTAAAAAATGATTTTCTAAAAAAGGCGAAGAACTTCTGTGGAATGAAAGTGATTCTTTTCTGCGGTGGTTTTTGAATGAAAATACAGTAGTCTGAATGTTTTAGTGAATGTTTAACTTATTTTATGTATTTTTTCATATTTTCATGGTTATTCAATGTATACGTTTTTCAAGGTTTATAAAATGAAAACTCAATTTTTCACCACTTTCTAAGATTTTCAAATTTTTATAGTATTTTTAATTCACACACTACTGCATACTATAGTTCTAAATGTGGCAATAGAGCCTCAACTTTGTTCACTGCTGTGATTCAGACATTTCTGAGAATCCTTAACACACTCTTGAAAAGGCGCCATTCACTAGCAGACTTTGTGTGAGACACTGAGAAATTTTCTGTTAAAAGTCAAACATACCCACACAAACACTAATTCTAAAAGTAGCGACAATTAGGCAAGACAGTCTTAATATTGATTTCTGGTAATGGCAAAATGCATATTGTTCATTTGTGTTTTCTCATTCAGACCTTTAAAAACTCATGTAACAGATTTTAATGGAGGTGATTAGAGGTAGGGTGGTGGTAGTGGAGTGAATATATTAATCTTGAGTTCTAATTTGATTGCACTGTGGTCTGAGAGACTATTATTATTTCAGTTCTTTTGAATTTGCTGAGGAGTGTTTTACTTCTGATTACGTGATCAATTTTAGAGTAAGTGTCATGTGGCGATAACATATATTGTGTTGTTTTGGGGTGGAGAGTTATGTAGATATGTATCAAGTCCACTTGAGCTAGAGCTGAGTTCAGGTCCTGAATATCTTTGTTGATTTTCTGTCTCAATGATCTGTCTAATATTGTCAGTGGGGTATTAAAATCTCCCACTATTATTGTGTGGGAGTCTATGTCTCTTTATAGGTCTCTAAGAACTTGCTTTATGAATCTGGGTGCTCCTGTATTGGGGGCATATATATTTAGGATACTTAGTTCTTATTGTTGAATTGAAACTTTTACCATTATGTAATGCCCTTCTTTGTCTTTTTTGACCTTTATTGGTTTAAAATCTGTTTTGTCAGAAATTAGAATTGCAACCCCTGCTTTTTTGTTTTCTATTTGCTTGTTAAATTTTCCTCCATTCCTTTATTTTGAGCCTATGTGTGTCTTTGCATGTAAGATGCATCTCTTGAAGACAGCATACTGATGTGTCTTGGCTCTTCATCCAGCTTGCCATTATGTTTCTTTTAACCAGTTAGCTTATTTACATGTAAATTTAGTATTATTATGTGTGAATTTGATTGTGTCATCATGATGCTAGCTGTTTATTTTGCAGACTTGTTTATGTGGTTGCTTCATAGTGTCACTGGTTTGTTTATTTCAGTGTGTTTTGTAGTGACTGGTAACAGTTTTTCCTTTCCACTTTTAGTGCTTCCTTTAGGAGCTCTTGCAAGGCAGGCCTGGTAGTGAAGAATTTCCTTAGCATTTGCTTGACTGAAAAGTATCTTATTTCTTCTTCACTTATGAAGCTTAGTTTGGCCGGATATGAAATTTTGGATTGGAAATTCTTTTCTTCAAGAATGTTGAATATTGGCTCCCAATCTCTTCTGGCTTGTAGGGTTTCTGCTGAGAGGTCTTCCATTAGTCTGATGGCATTCTATTTGTAGGTGATCTGGCCTTTGTTTTTGGTTGCCCTTAACATTTTTTTTTTTTCATTTGACCTTGGGGAACCTGATGATTATGTGTCTTGGGGTTGATTTTCTCATGGAGGATCTTACTGGGATTCTCTGCATTTCCTGAATTTAAATGTTGGCCTGTCTTTCTAGGTTGAGGAAGTTCTCCTGGATGATATCCTATAGTATGTTTTCCAACTTGGTTCCACTCTCTCTGTCTCTTTCAGGCACCCCAGTCAGTCATAGGTTTGGTCTCTTTACATAATTCCATATTTATCAGAGGTTTTGTTCTTTTCTTTCTATTCTTTTTTTCTTTTTTATTTCTATTCTTGTCTGTGTGTCCTATTCCAGAAAGATAGTCTTCAAGTTCTGAGAGTCTTTCCTCTGCTTCTTCTACTCTGCTACTCATACTTGTGATTGAATTGTGAAGTTCTCAGGTCCGTCAGGTCAGTTATCTTCCTCTCTAAACTGGCTATTCTGGCTGTCAGCTCCTGTTTTTTTTTTTAATCATGATTCTTAGCTCCTTTGCATTGGGTTACAACATGCCGCTTTAGCTCAACAAAGTTTGTTATTACCCACCTTGTGGAGCCTACTTCTGTCAATTCAGCCATCTTAGCCTCAGTCCACTTCTGTGCCCTTGCTGGAGAGGTATTGTAGTCATCTGGAGGAGAAGAGGCATTCTGGCTTTTTGAGTTTTTACATTTTTACATTGATTCTTTATCATCTTTGTGAGCTTATCCACTTTTGATCTTTGAGGTTGCTGACCTTTGAATAAGGTTTTCGTGAGATCTTTGTTATTGATGTTGTGTTGTTGTAGTTTTCTGTTTGTTTTTCTTTTAACAGGCCATTGTTCCATAGGCTGCTGCTCTATGCTGCTGTTTCCACTCCAGACCCTAGTTGCCTTAGTTTTTCTCATACTGGATGTATCACTAGAGAAGGCTGCAAAGTAGAAAAGATGGCAGCCTGCTCCTTCCTCTGGAAGCTCTATCCCAGTGGGGTACTGACATGTTGCCAGCCTGAACATTCCTGTAGGAGGTATCCGGAGGCCCCCATTGAGAGGGCTCACCTATTCAAGAGGAACAGGATCAGGGACCTTCCTAAAGAAGCAGTCTGGCTGCTTTTTGGTAGAGTAGGTGTGCTGCACTGGGTGGGGGAATTATTTGCTGTTGATACATTTGGGCTCTCCAAAGCTGGCAGGCTAGAACAGCTGAGTTGACCAAACCATGGAGATGGTGGCTGCCCATCCCCTCAAGAACTTCATCTCAGGGAGAGACCAGAGCTCTGTCTGTATAACCCTGAAGCCCCCACAGGGATGCCCCCTCCAGTGAGGAGGAATGAATCAGGGTCCCACTTAAAGAAGCAGTCTGGCTATGATCTAGCAAAGCAGCAGTGCTGCATTGTAGGGTATCCTTCCTCATCTGGATCGTTTGGATTCTCCAAAGCTGGCAGGCTGGAATGATTTGAGTTGACCAAACCACACAGATGGTGGATACTCCTTCCCCCTGGGAACTTGGTCCCATCTCAGGCAGACCCCAGTCTATTGCCATTGAGTGGCTGGAATTCCAAGCCAGTGGGTCTTAACTTGTGGGGTGCTGTGGAACTGGGGCCTGCAGAATGATGCTGCTTGGCTCTCTGGATTCATCCCCATTCCTAGGAATATGTACAGGCAGATCTCCCATTGTTTTGGGGATCCTGGGGCTGGAGTATGTAAAACTGCTGGATCTCTGTGTGTGCCTGAACAACTGCTCTGCTGAGACTCCACACAGCTCTATGTATTGAATCCAAGGCCCTGGTGGCATGGGCTCATGAGGGGATCTCCTGATCTATGGGTTGCAAAGATTGGTGGGAGAAGTGTGGTTTCCTGGGCAAGGTTGTACAATCACTCGCTGCTTCCCTTGGCTGGGAGTCGGGGCTCTTTTGGCTCCGTGCCACTCCTGGGTGGACTATCACCCCACCCTGCTTTTCTTCATTCTCTGTCGTTCAACTTGTTTGCCTAGTCAGTCCCAAGGTGAGAATCTGGATATTTCAGGGCACTGAATTCAGTCGTCTCTTTCATTCCTCTCCATGAGTGCCACAGACTGAAGCTGCTTCTAATGAGCCATCTTGCAGAAACCACTGGTTTCATTTCTTTAGCATTAGGTATTGAACTTCAGTATAATTTAGTGGTTAGAAGCAGGGATCTTGGCTCTTTCAATTATTTAATCTGTCTTTTTGGAAAAAGCACATAGCTTCTGTCTGTTTTAGTTTGCTCATCCATATATGGGGTTAATAATACTACTTATCTCTTAGCATATTATGAATATCAAATAAGTTATTATTTGTAAAACTCCTGGAGCACTATGGCACTTAGTGAGCATACATGAAGTTAATCACTCATTTAAAAATATTTTTTCTATGAGAAGAAAAGTCTCTTTTATTTGTATATCCTCAGTTACTAGTGGGGTAAAACATATATGATGCCCGTGCAGTTCTTTCTTAATTGCATGTATGAAACCAACCCAATAGTCCCATAGGTAGTTTTTTTCTAAACAAAGAAATTGATCCTTCTGGTCTTAAACCTTGAAACTTGCATTTGTTTTATCTGAGTTCCTTCCTTAGGAAACAACCTTCAGGTCTTTCACCAAAAAAAGTATTAAAGAATTGAAATTCTACTGATTACCACATCCAGACAGTGAGATGCTGGACTCCTCATTCATCATGATTGCTTCTTTGCCCCTCCCTAGTTCCTATCTTTTGTTTTTCCACACATTGTTAAATTTCTTTCCCATTATATAAATCCCTAGCTTTAGTTAGTCAGGGAAGTTGATTTGAAATTGAGCTTTATCTCCTTGACTGTAGCACCTGGTTAAAGCCTTCTTCCTTGGCAATAATCATTGTGCCCCTGATTGGCTTTCTATGAGATGGGCAGCAGGACCTAGACTAAACCCCTGGTGTCTTGGTAAAATGTACATGGATATTTGGGGAGTGTTTTCTTCTTTTTATTTTTATTTTTAACAGCTCTCTGAGCTTTCTGTGAGGTGAGCAATGGGGCCTAGACTGAAACCCTGGGCTTTTGGTAAAATGTACATGGGAGTCTGGAAAATATTATTATCTTTTTATTTTTGTCTTTAATAGCTCTCTGAGGGACAGAAACTACTTTAGCCCTTGCATCTAACTTCTGTTTTCAAATTTTCATTGGCACACTAAAGAAAAATATTATACATATACTAGTTGTGTAAATCAGGATACGTTACATATGAAGCAATTTCAATATGTTTCTGAAAGAGTGCAGATGGGATAAGAGTGAGGAAGGCAGAGATTTACCACCTATGTAAGAAAAACTATAATATATCCAGCATGAGGTGGGTAAGAACTACAGAGGAGGTTGAGTGATAAGGCGGGAAGTAGATTTTATTAAACTTCAGAGGAATGCCCTGATTTCTAGAGTCCACACAGGGTGGTGATACTGTAATGGTAATCACAACCTATATCTGAATGATATGGTAATAGGTCCTGATATAATATAGTCTTAGGATATGGTCACTTCTACAAATAGGACTTTTGACTGGTGCTACTGGTGGCCTATTTTTTTAATTACTTAAATTATTTAGGTCTCCTAATTGCAATAAAATATTATATAGTATAATGAAACTCTTAAAATTTTATTTATTTTTTATTTTATTTCTTTATTTCGAGACAGAGTCTTGCACTGTTACCCAGGCTGGAGTGCAGTGGCACGATCTTGGCTCACTGCAGCCTCTGCCTCCCAGGTTCAAGCGATTCTCCTGCCTCAGCCTCCCAGGTAGCTGGGACTACAGGTGCACACCACCACATCTGGCTAATTTTTTGTGTTTTTAGTAGAGATGGGGTTTCACCGTGTTAGCCAGGATAGTCTCGATCTCCTGACCTTGTAATTCACCTGCCTTAGCCTCCCAAAGTGCTGGGATTACAGGTGTGAGCCACTGCACCCAGCTGGAACTATTACTTACATTAGTTAACCGCTATCCTATTTAAACACAATAAAGCTCTCTGTGTCATATGTCAGGAAAATGTAACTGAGAGATTTGAGAAATTCAAAGGACAAGCATTCATGATAAATAATACAGAAATTATATGAATTGACTTCTTTGAGACAGTCTTGAATCATTGTACATGATTTAAATGAGGAATTAAACATTCTGAAATTTTTGGCTTTGTTGACATCAAAAAGCTATTTAATATGTGCTTGTTGAAAATACCACCAAAATAATCTGTTGACAAAGCAAATCCGAGTGTATTGCTTACCATGGAAAGGGAAACATTTACTTTGATAGAGTTTTAGTAGTGTTTCAGAAGAGGGAGGGCAAAGGAAGGATATTTTTGAGGCCTTGAGGGACCTGGCTTAAAGAGGGTCTTTTCAATGTTGGAACTTGCCTTAATCAGTTTGGGCTGCTATAACAAATTACCATAGATGGAGTGACTTCAACAACAAACGTGTATTGCTCACTGTTCTGGAGATTTAAAGCCCTAGGTTGGGCTGTCAGCAGGGTGGGATTCTTAGTGAGGGTTCTCTTCCTGGGGTATGAATGGCTATCTTCTTGCTGTGTCCTCAAATGCCAGAAAGACAGCTAACTAGCTCTTAGGCCTCTTCTTAAAAGGACCTATTCATAAGGGCTTCAATCTAATGACTTAATCACCTCCTAAAGATCTTACTTCCAAATATCATCACATTAAAATTAGACCTTCAATGTGTACATTTTTGGAGAACACAAATATCCAGTCTATTATAAGGGTTTATTAGAATTGGGCAATCTTCAGGATATAATATTTTAAAAGTGATAGACCCAGAAAGTCAATGATTTTGAGGCAAGAGTTCCTAAGTGAGCTTTGGCCAGTCCATGAGATTAGTTGGGCTATCTAGTGTTTTTAGATGAGAACTTTCAAAAGGTTCCTGAAAGAACAATTGAATATTTCTGCAACTTTAGTTTCCTGGGAAGTGGTTGCTGAAGTAATAAAATAATGTTAATGTCAGTGGAAAGCTGTATGAATGTTGCTAGTTTTATTTCTCAAAGCAGTACAGTTGTAGAAAAAATATCTATTCCAAGCAATGTAACAAGGAACAAATGCTACGAATTTAACAGATCTAGGAGTCAATGCGGAGGACAGACTCTGGTTTTAATGTTTCCTCTACAAAAACAAATTATGATTTGTTTGAGGGGAATCATTGCATTGGATCCATTACTTCCTTATCAAAGATACTCATATGCTTGAGTTTCTCCATTTATCAGGAGTTTGCTGTAGTTGGAAATAGAGGACGAAAAGGGACAAAGGGACTAATAGAGTCTTGATGACTTTAGCTCTTTTGTTTGTGTTTAAGAGCATCGCGGGAAAAGAAAATTAGGGGGATCTTAGTATAAAAAAGAGCTGTAAGTTTTAAAAAGCTATTCAGGCATGATTTAGAGTTAATCCAGAATGTAAATAAAGTGATATCCAATGACAGCAGTCAAATAATATCATCTATAGGTATATATAGTGTTTGTTCTCAGTAATTTATTAAGAATTATTTTTAATATCAACTTTATGCATAATTTATTTACAATAATTTCATCCAATTAAAGTGAATAAATTGATACACCACCACCGTTAGACAAAACTCTGTTGCTCCCAGAAACTTTCATTATGCCCATAGGCAGTCTATCCCCCCACTTTTTTCTAGACCCAGGAAACTACCAATTTTTTTTTTTTTTTTTTGGCCAGTATGATTAGTTTCCAATTTTAAGGCATTTTCTATAAATGCACAAGAGTCATACGCAAGAATTTCACAGTGTCTAGTTTTTTTTCACTCAGCCTGCTGATTTTAAGATCATCCAAGTTTTGTCGTAATCTGTTACTTTTTAATAATGAGTAGTTTTTTATTGTTATAATACCACATTTTGTTCATTCATTGTGCATTTGGTTTGATTTCAATTTTGGATAGTGAATAAAGGTGCTATGAAGATTTATGTAAATGTTTTCATAGATCCATAGGGATAGAATGACTAGATTGTATAGAAGAGTAATTTTTATAGATATTTTAAGAAATAATCAAATTGTTTTCTAATATGGCCATACCATTTTACATTTCCATTATCAGTATATGAGAGTCTCAGTTACCTTTGTATTTTCACCAACACTTAGTATTGTCAGTCTTTTTTAATATAGTATTCTAATAAATGTGTGGTGGCATCACTTTAAAAATTTAATTTGCAGTTCCCTGATAAATCCTTGATATTGATAATCTTTTCATGGACATATTGACTTTTTTTTTTTGATTATTGATTTATCTTTTGTGTATCTGTACAAAACTTTGGCCCACTTTTTATATAGTTGTTTCTTTTCTTATTGGGTTAGGAGGACTTCTTATTGAACACACATATTTTGTCTGACAAATGTACTGCAAATATTTTTCCAATTCTGTGGCTTGCATTTTAATTTTTTAAAAAAGATCTTTTAAGCAGCGGGATACTTTTATTGTAATAAAATTTAATTTTTCAGGGTCTTCTGTTATGCTTTGTGATATTTGTGTTATAATTAAGAAATATTTGGCTAACAATAGATGCAAAGATTTTTCTCATTTTTTCTTCAAGTTTTAAGTTTTAAATTTAGATTTCTGTTCCATTTTGGGTTAATTTTTGGATACAATATGAAGTCAATGTCAGTGTTCATTGTTTCCATATGAATATTGATTTGTTCCAAAAATATTTGTTAAAAACTATTTTCCTTTCCCTATTAACTTTTCTTGTCATCCTTGTCAAAAATCAGTTGAGCCTACATTTCAGGGTCTACTTCATTTATATGTGTATCTGTCCTTTCATGAATACCACATTGTCTTGATTGCTGTAGTTTTATAATAAGTCTGGCAATTTGATATGGTAAGTCTTCCACTTTTGTTCTTTTTCAAAATTGCTTTGGATTTTCTAGGTCAGTATAATTCTTAAAAGTTGAATTTTAGTTCTGGGTATGGTGTCTCACGCCTGTAATCCCAGCACTTTGGGAGGCTAAGGCAGGTGGATCACAAGGTCAGGAGTTTGACACCAGCTTAGCTAACATGGTGAAACCCCGTCTCTACTAATAATACAAAAATTAACTGGGTGTGGTGACCCACACCTGTAATCCCAGCTGAGGGATAGAGAATCACTTGAACCTGGGAGGCGAAGGTTGCATTGAGCCGAGATTGTGCCATTGCACTCCAGCGTGGGTGAAAGAGTGAAACTCCATCTCCAAAAAAAAAAAAAAAAATTGATTTTTTATTTCCCTTTTTACTTTCTGCAAATGATTATTTAGGATTTGAATCATTTTTTAGTTAACTATGTTGTAGACTTTGCCAGTGTTGTGAAATTGTTCTGTAGTCTTCTTTGTGGGAAGATTTTGAATTATAATTTATTTCTCTTGATAGATATTGGACTATATACTTCTCTGAGCTAAGTTACTTTGAGTCTTTCATTAAGTTTGTCCATTTCACTAAATCTTCAAAATGTTTGTTGGTCAATGTTAATAATATTCACTTAATATTATTGTTAATATCTGTAGGATCTGTAGTGACTAATTTTTTTTCTGTCATTCTTGATATCAGTAATTTGCATCTTTTTTCCGCTTGTCATTGTGTCTAAAAGTTTGCCAATTTTTAAATCTTTCACTCTTTTTTTTTTTGCTTTCATATATTTTCTCTTTTCAATTACATTTATTTTCTTCTTTCCTCTTGTTTTGTGTTTAATTTTCTCTTCATTATCTAATTTCTTAAGGTGGAGGTTTACATTATTGATTTGAAACTTTTATTGTTTTCTAAAATAAACATTTAGTGTTCTAAATGTTTCTCTAAATACTTATTTAGCTTCATCCTATTGTTTTTGATATGTTGTGTTACCATTTTCATTTTTTCCATAATATTTTCTAATCTTTTCTTATTGATTCTTCTTGGGAAATGGGTTATTTAGGAGTGTTTAATTTTTACATATATGAGAATTTTCTGGCTATCTTTCTGTTATGTATTTCTAGTTGAATATCCTTGAGATAAGAGAACATACTTCAAATGATGTGTTTCTTCAGAATTTTGTTTAGGCTTGTTTCATGCCTACAATATAGATTATCTTAGTGAATGTACCATGTGCATTCAGAAAAAAAGTGCATTCTGCCGTTATTGGGTGGACTATTTTTTTTTTTTTTTTTGAGATGGAGTCTCGCTCTGTCTCCAGGCTGGAGTGCAGTGGCACGACTTCAGCTCACTGAGAACTTCGCCTCCCGGGTTCAAGCAATTCTCCTGCCTCAGCCTCCTGAGTAGCTGGGACTTCAGGTGCATAACACCACACCCAGCTATTTTTTTTTGTATTTTTAGTAGAGACCAGGTTTCACTATGTTGACCGGATGGTCTCAATCTCTTGACCTTGTGATCCACCCACCTCAGCCTTCCAAAGTGCTGGGATTACAGGCATGAGCCACCACGCCTGGCCTGGGTGGACTATTTTATAAATGAAAATTAATTCAAATAGGCCAATAATGTTGTTCAGGTGTAATTTAGTCTCTAATTTTCTGTCTATGCATTACTTAGATTATTGATAGAGGAGTAATTGTAGTTTGTTTATTCCTCCTTACAGTTCTATCAGTTTTTGCTTCGTGAATTTTAAAACTCTGCTTTTAGATGAATATACACTTAACATAGCAATGTCTTCTTGGTGAATTGATTGTCAGGGCTCTGAGCCCAAGCTAAGCCCTCATAACCCCTGTGACCTGCACATATACATCCAGATGACCCGGAGCAACTGAAAAACCACAAAAGATGACATTCCACCATTGTGTTTTGTTCCTGTCCCACCCCAACTAATCAATCAACCTTGTGACATTCCCCCCGGACAATGAGTCACATGATCTCCCCACCCTGCACCTTGTGACCCACACCCCTGCCCCCAAGAGATAACCACCTTTAACTGTAATTTTCCATTACCTACCCAAATCCTATAAAACTGCTCCACCCCTATCTCCCTTTGCTGATTCTCTTTTCAGACTCAGCCCACTTGCACCCAAGTGAAATAATCAGCCTTGCTGCTCACACGAAGCCTGTTGATGGACTCTCTTCACATGGACGCACATGACATTGATCACTTTATAGTCATGTAATGTCCTTTATCTTGATAATATTCCTTGTTTTGTTGTCTACTTCACCTGCATTAACATCTACCCTAGCTTGCTTTTTATTAATGTTTGAATGGTATAGTTTTTTTTCTTTTCATTTTATTTTTAAGCTATTTGTGTCTTTATATTTAAGTGGGTTTCTTATACACTGCATACAACTGAACTGTGTGTGTGTGTGTGTGTGTGTGTTTTAATTCAATCAGATAATCTCCGTACTTTAATTTAGGTGTTTAGACCCTATACATTTAATGTATCACTGTGGTTGAATTTAAATCTACCATCTTTTTGGTTGTTTTCTAAATGTTCCATCTGTTTATTCTTTGGTTTTCTTTTTCTCAATTTAGGTCTTCTTTTGGACTGATTTTAAAATGATTCCATTTTAAATGATTCTATTGCCTCACTGGTTTATTAACTCTTTTAAAAAAATTTTTAGTGGCTACTTAGAATTGACCATATACGACTTTAATTTATTACACTCTACCTTCAAATAATATCACCTCACATGTTGTGTTTGAAAACAAAGCTCTGGCCGGGCGCAGAGGTCACAC
>NW_012099821.1:461161-476973 GCF_000951045.1 Mandrillus leucophaeus
AAGCTCTGATTTTTTCTTACCTTGCCCAAATTCCTATCTAACCGGTCTGGGGAGTCACGCCCTATAAACCGTAAATTCTCATCAGATGGGTTTTATTTAACCCTATATATCATGACTTACTTTCCAGTCTCACCCTGGCATAACATTATGTGACAAAGAAGAAAATCAAACTATTTTATTCCCAAACATGTTTCCTTGCCATATTTTAAAATGGCCCTACAAAGCCGTCCTTCATGGGAAAAAAATTGCATCTGTATATAATCTCTATTAACATAACTACATCTTTTTCTTCCAGGCCCTCCTAATCCTGAAGAGATTAACTGAGAGTCTAGCACCTTTTAAAGGTCTGAACAGGAAATATTTGTCATCTGTTATCTCTAAGGGCAGCCACCATAAGACTTCAGAAGAGCCTTGGTCTCCACAATCTTTTATCTTAACCTGAATATTTCCTTTCTGTTGATTCCAGGTCTTTAGACAAACTCAACCAATTGTCACCAAAAATTGTTTAAATTTACCTATAGCCTGGACTCCCCACCCCCTTCGCTTGCTTTGACTTCTGGACCAAACCAATGTATTTCTTAAATGTATTTGATTGGTGTCTCATGCCACCCTGAAATGTATAAAACCAACCTGCACCCTGACCACCTTGGGCACATGTTCTCGGAACCTCCTGAGGGCTATGTCATGGCCCATCGTCATTCATATTTCGTTCAGAATGAATCTCTTCAAATATTTTACAGAATTTGACTCTCTTCATTGACATGTTAAAGGATTACAACAGTATATTTCCACTTATCTATAATTTATACCACTGTTTTAATGTTTCATTTTATATATGTTGTAAAACCCAAAATACTTTAATATTATTTTTGCTTTAAATAGTAGTGTCATATAAAGACATTTTTAAAAAGTTTTAAAATCTGTATCTTTATTATTTTTATCATTTCCAGAACTCTTCATTTCTTTATTTAGATTCAGTTTCTGTCTGGTATTATAATCCTTCTACTGGAAAAAATTGAGTTAATATTTCTTGTAGCACAGGCATGCTGACAATGGATTCTCTCAGCCTTTATCTGAAATTATGTTTAACCTTTGTTTCTTCTTTGCTTTGAGAAATGTTCTCAGTAATAAAGAAGTCTGGATCAATGGGGTTTTTTTCTTCTGCACTTGAAATATGTCATCCCATTGTGTTTTGATTTGCATAATTTTTGATGAAAAGATTACTGTATTGTATGTAAAATATTCCTGTATTGTATGAAATGGGTCATTTTTTTCTGTCTACTTTCAAGATTTTCACTTTTAAAACATTTTCTTTAGTCTTCATAGTCTTCATATGATGTATTTAGTTTTCTTTTCTTTTTCTTTTTTTTTTTTTTTTATGAGACAGAATTTGCACTGGAGTGCAATGATGCAGTCTCAGCTCACTGCAACCTCCACCTCCCGGGTTCAAGCAATTCTCTTACCTCATCCTCCCGAGTAGCTGGGATTATAGGCATGCACCACCATGACCAGCTAATTTTGTATTTTTAGTAGAGACGGGGTTTCTTCATGTTAGTCAGGCTGGTCTCAAACTCCCAACCTCAGGTGATCCAGCTGCCTCAGCCTCCCAAAGTGCTGGGATTATAGGTGTGAGTCACCGCGCTTGGCCGTATTTAGGTTTCTGTTTAAACAATACTTACATTGTTTGTTTTTTTCTAAGCCTTTTAAGTTTGTACTTTGATTCCTTTATTTTTGAAGAATTCCCAGTCATTATCTTTTCAAGTATTTCTTCTGTCCCATTCTCTTTATCTTCCCCTTTTGAGATTTCAATTACATGTATATTTGATGGGTTACAATTCATCCACAGATCCTGCATGCCGTTGATCCCATCAAAGGCATTCTTCTTATATGTTACCACGCTTTTTATTTCTATCATCACCGCATTAATTATATGGATCATATGTGGGCCTGGTTCTTCCTATTGCCTTGTCACCTACTAGTGTGTTGTTTTTCCTTGGTTCGTTGTGTTTCTCAAATTTTTACTTGTATAAGATAAGAGAGTAAATTATATTTGTGTCTAGAAGTGGGGCTAATTTCTCTCTTTGTTCAGTTTTTATCATGAGGAATTGAACTATTATAGTCAGAAGTTGAGCTAGTTTGATTTATTTATTTTTATTCTTATGTTTACCCCAGTGCACTGCTGATTTTCAAATTACTCTAGTGTTGTCTTTTACTTAGAGTGGCAGCTGAGTAGCAAGTTTTTCCTCAATATTGATCTTAAAACCTCAACTTTAGGGTTTCCCCATGAGTCTGTGCCTGTGAGAGGTTCTTTTCTTTTCCCATGTTCTTGTACTTCCCTCAGCAGGAGACTTCTGTTACTTGCTTCCTGTTGCTTCTAGCCTTGTGTTGGTGGGTGCAGGGTCATTCTCTGCTACCTTGGTTCAGCCTCAGTCTTAGGCAGGTCCCTGGGCTTCAGAGATGGTACTTTCTCAGTGATTCTGGCCCTAATCCAGCTAGGGTGAGGTTTTATTTGTCTCCTTGCCTTAGTTTGCAGTTGTAATGTGTCCCCACCTACATGCCTTTACCCTTGGTTGCTTAAGGTTTTGTTTCATAGTATGGATAGGGCAAAGGGATCATGCTTTCCCTCAGTGTCTGTTCCTTCCGTTTTTCAGGACTTTTAGTGAGGGAGCTTTTGTAAATTTTCTGCAACAGGTCTCTTCTAGGTTCCTGGTGAGATCCCTAGAGGAGAGTTTGTGAACTGGTGTGAACTCTTGAATCTGAAGCTCTAAAGGGTTTTGTAATCTCATTCTAGCCCACACTCATCCCCTTTTAGAAATTCAACCATACTTTTTAGCTAGGTTTTTCTTACTGGGTTATAAAGCACCCAGTGCCTCTTCCTCCCATGCTCTGCCTCAGCTTATGCTCCTCTCTCTTTGGAGACACCTGACTTTTCTTAGATATCAGACAAGATTTTTGCTGAGTAACCCCAGTCCTCTGATTTATGCAAGAAGAGATATGCTTTTGAACACTAGCTTTTTCTGATTGTTAGAGGGTGGGAGAGGCATTCTTTCCAGATTTTTACTTGCTAAGCCAAATGCAAGTAAGATTTTGAGAAGTAGAAAAAGAAAGTATATTGGCAAAAGTCTACAGGCTCAGAAAAGACATTCTATTGTAATAAATATATGAAGATATTGCTGAAGCAATGATTACTTTGTTAAGATTTTCAGATGTTTTCTCTAGAGCAATGTGAATATTATAAACCTGCTGTTAAAGGTCAAAGTACTATTTATTTTCAAAATGATAATTTTGTGAAAAATGAAAAAAAATTTAAATTATGAGATTATTTACTGAAAATACAAATGATAAAATTGATTTTAATCGATAAAACAAAATATTACAATGCTATATTTCTTATAGTAGGTATTTAATTTTTGAGTGATCCTTAAGGGATGGCTAGGTAGATCCTTTACAAGTTCATTAATTATTGCCTTCATTTGAAAGCTTCAGTTGCATATAACAGAAAATCCAACTTAAACTACCTTAAATAGAAAAGTGAATGTGCTTTCTTATAAACACAGAAACTAAAGACAGTAAGATTTTATGCAAAGATTGAACCAGAGGTTTATAATGTTTAATAGGACTCCTGTGACATTCCTCTGAAACAGTCATTGTCCCCAAGAAGATGCAGTGTACTTCTTGGATTGATTTAAATTACAGGACTCTTCCCTGGAAGTGGCAGTTAATTCAACTTCCTGAGAATAAAATATATTGTAAATGATTATCAGGAATATGTGTGAGGCAAAAAAAAAAAAAAAATATATATATATATATATATATGATGTTAGTGAGGCACTCCCCAATATCTATTCTACATATGTGTGTGTGTGTATATATATTTATTTCTTTATTTATTTATTGCCCAATAGGTATAAAGCACCAAACTAGACATATAGACATTTTGGGTGTTTGACGGGGATGAAGATAAATCACTGTTTACTTTTAAAAACTAGAGCAAAATATTAAGAACGCATTTTGTTGAAGAATGTTGTAAGAAAAAAGAATCAGAGATTCCTCTATTGGAGTACATTCTTGAGAGTCTCAGGATTTTAGAGCTTGGAATTACCTGAGAGATCACTGAGTTTACCGTTCGCATTTTACAGATGAGGTAATGGAGACCACAGATGCTAAATGACTTTCAAAGGTCATGCAGTCAGCAGGTGGTGAATCCTAGGCAAGAACACATTTTTGGCTTTGAGACTGCAGCTCTTTCCATTACTCCATATTTATTTTGAAAGAGAGAAAAAAATTCTGATCACCTTATATGCACATAAAGTCATTTGTCACCATAGAATAGTCTTATTAAATACATTGATGGCAAAAGTTCCATCCTCCTTTTCAAAGGCCTAGTTTGGATGTGTGTCTGCTTATGAATGTAACTTTAGATTAAAGGGCTTATTAGTTTTTTTCCCCTTTGTTTCAAAGACATTTTTCAAATGTTTTACCTTTGACACTGCCACCTACCCACACTTATGAATATTAAATAATGTTAGAGGTTAATGCACTACTAATGATAGGTTGTTGTAACTCAATTGGCCCCTCTTGGCAAGAAATGCTTAATAAAATGCTCTTTATATAGCAAAACTAAGTAGTCCTGGTTATAACCTGTGTGATTGAGGAAAATAGGATTTTATTTTGGTATATCTGTGTGGCATATCTGTCTTTCAGGATAATATAAAAAGAGAATGTATGACTTTCATAAATGATTTGTGAGTTTACCACTTTTCATAGTTATTACTCTTTTAGTAGTGCTTGTTTTTAAATATCATGCCAAGTAATTTAACTTTTAATATTTTTAAATTGAACAATTTTAAAATCACAATGAAATTAGTTTATATGTTAATTATAGTAATAGCTATATTATGATAAAGATTATTAGGGAGAATCTAAATTTTGACAGTGGTTTTACTAGTTTTCTGTTACTAAAAGATTTAATTAATCCTACTTCTCTTTATAATAAAGGTAAAAGTGTATTTTAAAAAGAATGGCCTAATAACTAAGTCTTTTTGAAAATATATCAAAATGCATAATGTAATATAACAATAGAAATTGAGCACTATTATTGCTCTTGGAATTTTGGTGTGTGAAAGTACAATTGAAAGAGAATCTCTATCTTTAAAAAACTGACAATCTGTTAGAAGAAATATGGCATGAACATATAAGTAACTATATACAGACAAATGTGATATGGGCTGTGTGAATAATACCCACTAACTTCAGAATACAAAGGAGAAGAGATGACTTTGACTAAGAAGATTTACGGGAAGCTTCATAAAGAATAAAATAGTTGGGCTATGCTTTACAAATGCTTACTTGATAAAAAAGAGAAACAAAAGATATAAAGGCAAGAAAGATCATAGCATTTCAGGGAAAGGCAGAAAATATCGTTTGGTGGAGAGATGGATCTATGAAGTGAAGTCAATGGAATAAGAGATTTAAAAAAAGGATACTTTGACTAGGAATAGTGGACCGCTGACGTGATTCTGTAGCTAATGGTGGTTACTAAAGTGTGAGCTTGAGAGCTCATAGTCATATAATCTAAATATACTTAAAGAATATTTTTTGCAACTAGATATAGGATGGACTTGAATATGTGTGTTGGTATAGAAGGGCATAGAAAAAAATCTAATGATGTTATCACATATTCCAAGCAAGAGATGATAAATTTAGTTCTGTCACTAGAAAATGGAAAAGAGGTTAAATATAATTAGCATTATAGAAATTGACTTGGCAAGACATAGTGACTAACTAATGATTTGTCTGGATTTGTTGGGGATTAAGAGACATATTTGAGAAAAGGTGTCAGTTACTTTAAGGTTGGAAGAAGGAGGACTAAAAAAGATACTGAGTTAGTGATTTCAAGACCCTTCTTTCAATAAAGAAATTTTATCTCAATTGTATAGAGTCATAGGGGTGAGACTATATTATAAAGAATTGAGGGGTAACTGAAAAGTGAGAAAATGGCTTTGGAATTATACTTTACTATTTTCTCAAAGAATTTAATTTTTTATTTCCTTCTATTTAAATTTTTATGCTATTGAATTATTAGTATTGAAATACTACTTGTTCATACAAAATGTATTTTATTAGTAACACGTAGATATTTGATAATACAGCTAATAAATTCCTTAAAGATTAGACATTCAGATACCCAGCCTTAACTTACATATGTGAATAGGGAATTCAGGTTGGACAATATTTCTGTTTCTCCTATTTTATTGTATTTCCATGAATACAAAGGTAAAAAGAGTACAGCTTTATACCATTTTTATTTTTACTTTTCATTTATTTATTTATTTTTTGGAGACAGAGTCTCGCTCAGTCGCCCAGACTGGAGTGCAGCGGCGCCATCTCGGCTCACTGCAAGCTCTGCCTCCCAGGTTCCCACCATTGTCCTGCCTCAGTCTTCCGTGTAGCTGGGACTACAGGCGCCTGCCACCACGCCCTGCTAATTTTTTGTATTTTTAGTAGAGATGGGGTTTACCATTTTTCTTTTTAATCACATGGTTCTTCTGGCACACCCTTTCAAAGAATGTAATGTTTCTATTTCACTTCATTGCTGTTTAATTAATATGCAGTTCATAAGTGAGGATAAATATACTAATTCACAAAAGATAAGTAAGCCAAACACTGTTTGTTCATTCCTTCTGGGCTATGATTTGAGAATGTGCAGGACAATACACGTTTTATAAAGATTCAAATGAGATTATTTCCTTTGGTGATTCTTTAATATATCGTCTCTTAAGAATGCTAACTTGTTTTGAATTACTGTCTTGTGTGGCAAAAATAACCTTCTAAGTTAAGAATATATAATAATTGATGACTTAATAGTACAGTGTTCACCAATATCCTATGAAGATGAGGAAGTGATTGGAAAGATATTAATCCATCTGGATATAGTTATTTTCAATATCTTACTGAATTAACAGCTGACACATTTTTAATGGAACACATTTATATTTGGATGTAGTGGATGTAAATGTCTACAGCAGCATTCTTAACTTTCTGATCTTCAAAATTAATTTTAATAGAAGACTTGGTTTTTCCAAAAGCTATCTTCATTTGTATGTAAAATCTATAGTGAATGAACTCGTGTAATAAATTTACTGATTGAATTTGATTAACTTATTTAATTTTTCTCTTCAGAAATTTTATTCTAAATCAGATGATTTAAACAATTAGATTGAGTTTGTTACATATTTTTAAAAATATTTAAATGGAAACATCATAATATTATCACAATTAGTTTAATTTAATATTTAAATGATAGCTTATGACACATTAAACTTTTACTAGTACTGGAATTCTTTTTAGAAAGTTAGGCTGTGCACGGTGGCTCACACCTCTAATCCTAGCGCTTTGGGAGGCCAAGACAGGCGGATCACCTGAGGTCAAGAGTTCGAGACAAGCCTGGCCAACATGGTGAACCCCTGTCTCTACGAAAAATATAAAAATTAGCCAGGCATGGTGCCAGTCACCTTTAATCCCAACTACTCAGGAGGCTGAGGCAGGAGAATCGCTTGAACCCAGGAGGTAGAGGTTGCAGTGAGCCGAGGTAGCGCCACTGCACTCCAGCCTGGGTGACAGAGTGAGACTCCATCTCAAAAAAAAACAAAAAGTTAATCTAGCCTCATAGAGTCTTGTGAAACCTATCTGACTTGTAATTACTTGGCAGATGTATTTTCTTTAAGCCAATATGCCCAGTCCTGTAGTTAATTTAGACATACACCTTATGGCCTAATTCTTACATAGATTACAACAAATTCCTTTCCTTAGGACAATTCTATAAAGTCTTCTACCACTGTCATCTCCCTTTTAATATGGCATAACTGCACACATCATGTAGCATAGCTATGGAGGAATATACTCAGTATGGTGAGAATCAGTCATCTAGTTGCTTCCATCTCTAACATCAACTCCAGAATATACACTAAACTCTTCTTGTGAATCCTTGTCATTTAACAGCCTGTGCTCATTTTGTCTCAGGGAACTGGGCTTTTTAAGTTAACTTGACTCTTGAGTCTTTTTCTAATCCATGTTCAATAGGTCAGCAAATAAATTCTCAGAATTCCATGGATCTTAAATGTCAACCAAGACAAAAAATAAAGGGAGTTCCATTTTCTCAGGGACTGGGTGACTAAATGTAAATGATCAGGAAATACAGTCTTGAGAGTTGTTTTACTGTTTACTCTCAGAATAGTTATGACTCCAGATCCTGTATCCTTCATGCATAAAGGAGGTAGAACAATTTTACATAAAATTCTTTTTTTTGCATTAAAGGTGGCATTTTCTGTAAAAGCATACACACACACGTTTAGCAATTATGAAATATATAGGACATATGTGTGTCTATAAGTATACCTATAAATATGTGTAGGAAAAAGTCCCCCCAAAATGATAATACTGGTAGAGGATTTATAGTTCATGAAGTGTTTTTCTAAATACTATGTTGTTATTATGCATCATATTAATTTAATTCTTGCATATAACAAATGCAGATGGTTATGTTTATTTCATATTAATCTGAAGAAAAAACTATGACAAAGAAAATTTAAATATGCAGGAGCAAAGACATAGCAAGAGAAATAGTCAGGATAGTAATTTAGATCTACTGATTTCACCTCTAACTCTAGTCTGCCTTCTTTCTGGGAAGAACAACTTGACTTTATCTATTCCCAGTAATAGGGAAGTTCTTGCTTGTCCCATGTCTTTCGTTCAGTTTTAGTATTTATTTCTGTGATTACTTTGTGGCTGCTGATTCCATTTACAGTAGGACATTGATGAACCCAGGGGATTCCATAATACAGGCTCAATGTGTGTGTGTGTGTGTGTGTGTATGTGTGTGTGTGTGTATGTATATATATATACACACACACACACATATATATATACACACATATGTATTTCCCCTCTCCTGTCTATTTTGCTGTTCATTTTTATCTTCGCTGCTGGCTCCTCTTCCTGTATCTGAGTGCTAAATATTGGTACTTTTCAAAGCTAATGATTTTGCTTTTTTTTTTAAAAAAAAATTCTCTTCAGTTTTTGCTAGGCCACCAATGATTTAGATAAGAATCTACATGTCGTCACCTCACAGATTTGTAACGCCAGCTGGTACTTCTCTACTGAATTCCAAATCCATCTATTAATTCTGAAATTGGATGTCTCACAGCCTCCCACATTCAACATCTCCAAAACTTAGCTCATGAACTCTCCAAAACCCCTTTGAATTTGAAATTGCTTCTCCCACAGTTGCAAAAGCCAGAAACCTGGGCGTTACCACTATTTCTTCTCCTTTGATATCTGCTCCTTCCTATTTATCACTAAGTTTTTGGCTTTTTCCTCCTGATTGTCTGTATCAGGGACTAAGGATTTTTAATGTATGAATAAATACAATATTTTCTTCTCCCTCTGACTTCTAGAATAGATGTATGCTTATTTCTTTCGTGAACTCTTGGCAACTTATTTGCTGTATAGAATTTAGGAAAATGTCTAATTCCTGCAGGAAATGCATTAAAGGATCCCTGAGTCTTTCCATTCGTGGGAAACTTGGGTGGTTGTTGGGAGCTAATTTTTTGGCCACCTTTGAGCAGCAACGGGGCAGATGAGAATGGAAATGCTGATGAACATTTCTTGCTAGGGGGCAATGAATAAGTAGCATGGCATTGTGTGGTGGTTAGGGAGTGGGCCGTATGACTGAGAGAGCTGTGGGTTGAGAGGAAAATCTGGCTGCCAATGTTGAAACTTGAGTTATAAGGCAGTTTACTGGCAGAATTTGTTCCTACCCAGAGTACCTCAATCTTTCTTTTCACCTGAGGCCTTCAGCTGATTGGATGAGGCCTACTCACATTATAGAGTATGATCTACTTTTCTCAAAGTCTACTGATATAAAAGTTAATCATATCTAAGAAATACCTTCACAGTAACATTGAGATTGCCGTTTGACCAAATTACTGGTTACATAAAATTAACCATGATGGAGGGGATCTATTCTATTTTCACCTGATTCAGTTCCAGTAATTCTTTTTTTATATCTTATATCCTAGAGATCTCTCAGGAATTTTTCCCTCAGCCCCAGATTTTCTCCCATACTTGTAATAAGAAACCTTTTCCATTTTCTTTGTCTCAGTTTGAATGTAGCTTTATCAAGGGAGCCTCTACTTTTCCAAGGATTAATTAGGTCACTTCCTCTGTTAGATGCTTCCATAGAACCCTCTGCTAATCATTTGTTTAAAATCTCTGTTCCTTTCTTTCTTTCTTTCTTTTTTTTTTTTTTGAGACGGAGTCTTGCTCTGTCACCCAGGCTGGAGTGCAGTGGCGAGATCTCGGCTCACTGCAAGCTCCACCTCCTAGGCTCAAGGGCTCCCACCTCAGCCTCCCCAGTAGCTGGGACCGCAGGCGCCCGCCACCATGCCCGCTTTTTTTTGTATTTTTAGTAGAGACGGGATTTCATCGTGTTAGCCAGGATGATCTCTATCTCCTGACCTTGTGATCAGCCCACCTCGGCCTCCCAAAGTGCTGGGATTACGGATGTGAGCCACCGCGTGGGACCTAATCTCTGTTCCTTTCTAGGAACAGAGAACACAAAAGGCATGCAGTAACTATTAAAGTAATGGCTGGATGTACCTTAGAACACACTTAACCTGCACTGTTGGTTCCATAGCTTTCTGCTTTGCTGAGAGTGACATCTATGGCAGTTTTCTCTACCCTCCTCACCCCTTTATTACAATTTGAGAAGCTATGTTTGTAAATGGGGCAGGTCCACTGAATGACTGTGTTGGATATTGAGATAAGCAAACAGACTAAAGGCTTAGGTTGCCCACAACGCTCACTATATCACTTTTTAGCTTTTTCTTCTCTCTTTCCCATAGCAGCTGGTACAGTTAGAAGGAATAGAGGCTATGCCAGGTAGGAGGGGCCCAAGCTTGGCATAAATATTTGACACAAGCTCTTCCGTGAAGATCTTCTCAGGCTTTAGAGCATGTGGTATTTTTTAATGTTTTTATTTTTGTGTTATTTTTTTTTTAACTCTTACTTTCCTTGATGTATTTTCTTTAATACTTTTTTTTTTTTCCTGTCCAGGTTCGTGTTGGTATATAAGCTAAAAAATATCAAAAAGAAAGAAGGACTGCCGTATTGTCATGTTGGCAGATTTATTCATTTCATATTGACAATGCTAATTTGTTATACTTTTCAAACCCATCTTGCCCTCTGGGATGTTAGATGATCTGGTTCCATAGTTATCAGTATTAAATGCTTGCTCCTGTAAACTTTGTGGACATAGAGGCTGAGGGACCCCAATAATTTAATCTAGAAGTCAAATTATCAGGAGCCTTGGCCCAGTGGTGTTTCTGTTAAATTCACAAAAATAACTTATGGACCAGGCACAGTGGCTCACACCTGTAATTGCAGCACTTTAGGAGGCCGAGACAGGTGGATCACCTGAGGTCAGGAGTTCAAGACCAGCCTGGCCAACATGGTGAAACCTCATCTCTACTAAAAATACAAAAAATTAGCTTGGCGTGGTGGCAGGCACCTGTAATCCCAGCTATTTGGGAGGCTGAGGCAGGAGACTCACTTGAACCCGGGAGGCAGAGGTTGCAGTGAGTCGAGATCGCGCCATGGCACCCCAGCCTGAGCAACAAGGGCAAAACTGTCTCAAAAAAAAAAAAAAAAGGTAATAATTTATGCATTGTGAGGAGATGCCTATAACCTACTAAACATCATATTCACAATAGCATGGCCTCTTCACCTAAACCGTGAAACCTTCAGATTAAACCAAGGTTAATTATGCTTTCCATGGTATCATGTTTCTACAAAGTATAAAATGCAAAGCAAAATAACCCAGAAGCTAGGAAGGATAATTAGTTATTTTTAATTCTCTTTTAGGACTAAGGCATTGTTTAGTTTTGATTTGAATTCCTGGAAAACCTAGTGCTTTCTTAAGATAATTCACTTGACAGCCTTTATTAAACTTACTAAATAGATTAGAAGATAAGTCTGTGTTTGTTTTAGATAGTTTCCTATTTGAGTATTGTCTTTTTTCTACTATTCCTTCACTCTGACTAGATTAGATGTTTTTCTTCTCTGCTATTATAACAATCAATAAATAGCTGAGTTTTTTTACTTATGATTTTTTTCCATCGTATTTACGAAAGTATTTGTCTATGTCCTCTTTTAACTGCCTGTTGGCAATTGCCTGTTGCATCTTACTCACTGAGTAACTAGGCCTATGGCAAACAATCAATTATTAGCATCTGAATGATTATATATATATCTGTTCTTGTCTTTTTTTTTTCTTTTTTGAGACGGAGTCTCGCTCTGTCGCCCAGACTGGAGTGCAGTGGCACGATCTCGGCTCACTGTAAGCTCCGCCTCCTGGGTTCACGCCGTCTCCTGCCTCAGCCTCCTGAGTAGCTGGGACTACAAGCACGTGCCACCATGCCCAGCTAATTTTTGTTTTCTTTTTTTGGATTTTTAGTAGAGACGGGATTTCACCGTGTTAGCCAGGATGGTCTCGATCTCCTGACCTCATGATCTGCCCACCTCAGCCTCCCAAAGTGCTGGGATTACAGGCGTGAGTCACTGCACCTGGTCCTGTTCTTGTCTTTAAAATATCCTGTACTTCCTTCCTTAATTGAATGTAACCTCAGAGGATGTTAGGTAACAGATGTTAGGTAGTTGGGCATTCTCTGCTCCTGGAATCACCCTTATATTCTGAGGCAGTCAGGCCTTTCCATTTTCAGGGACATTTTGTGGGAAATGAAACACGGGGGCTGTATTAGCTTGGGCTGCCACAACAAATACCATAGACTGGGCAACTTACTAGAAATTTATTTTTTTCACAATTCTGGAGACTGGAAGTTTAAGTTCAATGTGCCATCTGATTGGATGAAGGCCCTATCTGTGGCTTATAGCTGGCCTTCTCCCTATGTCATCACATAGGGGAGAGAGAAAGAAGAGTAGCTCTCTGGTGTCTTTTTTTAATAATAACACTAATTTTATCAGATTAGCACTACCCCCAACCTTATGACCTAATTTAACCTTAATTACCACGTTACTCCAAATACAGTCACATTGGTTGTTAAAAGTTTTGACCTGAATTTTAGGGTAAACAATTAGATCTATAATGGGGGAATTGAAGAATTTTTGATATAATTTCAATTTTTAATGCTAGAAAGCATGATTACATATGAAGCAAACTCAGCAAAATGGCCAATTCATACCAGGCCACTTTCCTTCCACACATTGCCTGCCTTTTAGCTGAGAAGAGGATAGGAAAAACAAAATGGGTGTTCCATCCAGTTCTACAAGTTAGATGTTGAGTTTCAGAATACAGATCAGAAAATAGGTTCAGGGTGGGAGAAAAGTTCACAGAACGGAGATGAAAGGCTTTGCTGCTTCTGACTCTGCTCATTTTTTTTTTTTTTTCCCTTTTTTACCGTTTCCTCTCCATACCTTTAGTCTGCAAAGCTCTACATGGTAATATTAGCAGATTAAAAGGAAATTTGAGAGAAGACAAGTTTAAATGCCAGAAAACAGTGAAGCACTGGATGAAGTGGAAATCAAAGCAAGCAAGAAGAGGAGGCTCAGGGTATACTTGGAAGCAGACACAGCTTCCTTAACTACATAGCTTTCTCTTCATTTGACATTTTTATTTCCAGAGTACTACTTGAGCCTCAAAAGCTTGCTTTTTAGTGAGGAAAAAAAATTAAAAGCTTTATTCAACTTTTTAGGGTGGAGGAAAATGTTGAGTTCTCTGAGTATTTCCTTGTGCAATGAGCCTTGTCTATCTAACCACTTTGGTTTCCTGTTTTAATCTTGGCTTTGATATCACATGGTCCTTTTTAAAAAATATATTTATATTGTTTAAAACTAATTTTTGAATTTTCATTTGGTTTCAAAAATGAATCGAAGGAGTGGAAAATTTTCTGCAATTTACAAAAGAAGAAACTGAGGTTCATAGTTTATGTAGTGTGCATGAGATCACGTGTCTCTAAGTGGTTAAAGCAATGATTCATACCCAAGAGTGACTGACTCCAAAGACTGTGTTGTCTTTTCATATGAAATACTTCGATGTGTACCAAGAAAAACATTTATGTTTCTTCACTTGACAAGCACAAGCCCTGTCTTTATAAACCATTAGAAATAATTATAGCCTTCACAGCGGGGCAGAAAGCAGTTTTCTGCTTTGATGTATGTCTTGTAGGGAAGAATAACATTTTAACTATGATTTTGACTTTGTTCTTCATTAGTCCACCTCATGTTGAGCATTTTGTCATACTGATTCCCTCTGAAGATTTTTAATGCAATGCATGCTGCCACAAATTTGATTAGAGTAACTGGCATTTGATTGTGCCTTGGCTCAAACTTTCCTCCTTAGTGCCCCAGGTGCTAGTTTTTCAGATTCCTGCAGTAATCAGGAACTCAGGAGATTTGCACTCTTGACATCCTAACAGGTAAATTAACTTCATGATCTGTCAGATTCCACTGGAGTCATCATAATTCTGACTGTTGTGACATACAACCACTTAATGTTTTTTAAGTGGTTTGAAGATGGATGGCACATAAATATGTATGTCTAAAGATGAGTATAACATTGTTATGCTTCCCTTTGCATATTGCAAAATGAAAAAACACTCATTTTGTCAAAAATTCTCAAGAATGATCAACAACTTATACTGAAAAAATAGTGTAATATTCTATATAAGTGTTACTTAAGAATTTCTAAAACAAAGTTACGTAACTCATGAATATTTTACGTGGAAGGCATATGATGCTGGAAAGACTTGGGGGCAAATACTGGCTTTTCCACATATTGGCTCTCTAGGCAAAAGTAAGTCTGAGTTTACTCACTTTTAGAAAGTTTAGGATAAAGTTTTAGGGTTTATTTTTAACAAATATTAATAGACTGCTAACTGTACCAGGCACTGTGCCAAATATTTTAAATAAAATAGTGAACAAAATAGAGAGGTAGCCCCACTATGATATGGCTTACAGTTCTAAGTTTTAGTTGAATAAACAAATAAATGTCACACACTGTGACAAGTTCTATGATGTGTAGTATGAGGTGTCCTGGAATCAAGTGAAATTAATCCCAACTGGGGTTGAAACTTAAAACATGAGCATAAATTAGCTATGGAGGGAGAGAGAGTGTATTACCAAAGACATGGAGCTCTTTAGAGGTAGTAATAAGCAAGATTATGTGGAAATTAGAATACATATTAGGAGTTTGCACTATATCCAAAGATCAAACAGAAGCCACATAGAGTTTGATTTATTCATTTATTAATTCAACAACTATTCATCAACAAATGTATTAGACACTATTTTTGTTTCTAGGAATATAGTAATAAAAAAACGAAACTCCTGGGCCAGGCACAGTGGCTCATGCTTGTAATCCCAGCATTTTGGGAGGTTGAGGCAGGTGGATCATGAGGTCAGGAGTTTGAGACCAGATTGGCCAACATGGTGAAACCCCATCTCTACTAAAAATACAAAAATTAGCTGGGCGTGGTGGCGGGTGCCTGTAATCCCAGCTACCCAGGAAGCTGAGGCAGGAGAATAGCTTGAATCTGGGAGGAGGCTGCAGTGAGCTAAGATCATGCCATTGCACTCCAGCCTGGGACAGAGCAAGACTCCATGTCAAAAAAACAAAACAAAAGAAAAAACTCTCCAAATTTTGAACCTTGTGCTTATATGCCAGTGTGAAAAAGACAACCTCAATATAAAAAATACATGATTATATTTGAAGGAAGAATATCAGTGCTATTGTAGAA
>NW_012099821.1:477229-491884 GCF_000951045.1 Mandrillus leucophaeus
GCTATTGATTTAGGAACAGTAGTAGGGTGGCAATGGTAGATGTTGAAAATCAATTAGAGGGCCGTTGTCAATGCTGAGATGAATGATGATGACCAGGATGAATTTGACTGCCTTCAAAGGCAAGTAGTGGAAATATTCTTGGATATATTTTTAGGTTAAATCATTTAATTATTTCCTAACGTGTAGAATGTGAGTGACAAAATAGAACATGCAAGGAAGATACTCCCAATTTTTATTTATCTGACAATTGGAAATTTGAAATTCCCAATAAGATAAGAAAGAAAACAGTTTAAACATGTTTGTATGATATAAGGGTAAGAGTTCAGATTTTGACATAATCATATTTGAGATGTGTAACAGACTCTCAAGTGGAGAATTTAAATAGGCAGTTGGGTAAAGTATTTGGAATTCAGAGAAAGTAGTTATAAATTTGGAAAATTTTAAAGCAACTAGATTAGATGGCATTGCCAAGGATCATTCTGTGTCTATATGCTTGTGGATAGAGAATAGAAATGGCAAACCCTATTTGTGCCAAACTGTTAATGTTAAGAAGTCTGCAGAAAGAGGAAGAGCCAGAAAAACAGCCTAAAAAGAAGTGTCCATTTAGGTAAGAGAATACCAGGAGAGGATATTTTCTTGGAAGGCAAGTGTGATCTTAAGCAGAGTGAATATCACACTCTTCTGAAAATCTGGGTAACTTGAAGACTGAAAATTAATCACAGCGTCTAGAAATCTGGGGCCGTTGGTGATGCTAACAAAAGAAGTTTCAGTGGAGTTAGGGAGATAGCTTCTGGTTCCAGAGCATTGTCGTCATGCTAGCTTATTTGTGGGTAACAAGAATAATATCTAGATAAAATATTTTACATATTTTAAAAGAAAATATTTGAAGGAACTGAATAATGACCAGAAACAGGCAAAAACTAAAGGGCAATTAACCCTTGAAAAATGAAACTATTTCAGATGAGGTGTGTGTGTTTGCTTGTGTGTGTATTGTCTCATAGTACTTCTCAATCTGAATGGGGATAACAGAAAGCCAAGGTTTTATTTGTTTGTTTGTTTTTGGAGATGGAGTCACACGCCATTGCCAGGGCTGGAGTGCAGTGGTGCAATCTTGGCTAACTGCAGCCTCCACCTCCCAAGTTCAAGCAATTCTGTCTCAGCTTTCTGAGTAGCTGGGATTACAGGCACCTGCTACCACGCCTGGCTAATTTCTGTGTTTTCAACAGAGACAGGGTTTCACCATGTTGGCCAGGCTGGTCTTGAATTCTTGACCTCAAATGATCTGCCTGCCTTGGCCTCCCAACGTGCTGGGATTACAGGTGTGAGCCACCATGCCTGGCCAGAAAGCCAAATTTTAAAGCCTTATTTTATTAGAGGACTAAGTTCAGAGCTGACAGAGTGGCTGGAAAATTTAAATGGGAAGTTTACAGAGGGAACAGTCTCTAAAATCTGTATAAAAACTACCAAAATCCTTGTCTTCCTATTGAACCACCCATTTAGGGAAGATTCTAGTTTTAGTAAAACCAGCATCCAGAAAGAGAAATAAATGAAACAAAACAAAACAAAACAAAATAAAACAAAAAACTTCAGTTCCTGGCTACTGTGGGAGAAAGATTTTAGTTTGAATCTAACTGCCTGCTAGGCAAAATCTCAACACCTTTCAGATAAAAGTTTACTAAATCCAGGGAATCTACAATATTTCTAACACAATTTCAAGGATAAAATAAAGTTTATTAGGTGTAAAGTAGCTGAGAAAAGTTACTAAACAAAAATATCAGTCAATAGAAACTCTAAGATGATCCAGATGTTGTAAGTAGTAGACAAGACCTTTTTATCAGGTATTATTAATATCTTCAAAAACTAAAAGAAAAACATAATTATAGTGAATGAACGGGTGGGAAATCTTACTTGAGAAAGTATGGGAAAGAACCAAATGGAAATTCTAGAATTAAAAACAAATATTATAGAGTAAAAACAGGCATTTCATAAAAGAGCCAATATCTGAGGAGGATACAACTATAAATATATATCTAATAATTATATACCTAATAACACAACTTGAAAATACATGAAGAAAAACTGACAGAACTAAAAGGGAGAAATAGACAAAACCATAATTGGAGACTTTACACATTTCTCAGTAAATTATGTAACAACTTGACAAAATGTCAATAATAATGTTGAAGACATGAATGGTTTTATCTACCACATTTATCATATTAACATTTATAGAACATGACAATTGCAGAATCGACAGTCTTTTAAAGTATATATAGAATTTTATAGACATAGAATGTGTGCTAGAATATTAAGAAATCTCAGTAAAAATTCATGTTCCTTGTCCGTAATGAAATTAAATAAGAAATCAAGGTAATAATAGAAGAAGTATAAGGTAGTGCGTTGAGGGGACAATTTGCTGTTATGATGCAGCTGGAAGGTGAAGTGGGGTCAGTAGATTGAATTTTTTTTCTTGTCTTTTGAGACAGAGTCTTGCTCTGTCACCCAGGCTGGAGTGCAGTAGTGCGATCTCGGCTCACTGCAACCTCCCCCTCCTTGGTTCAAGTGATTCTCCTGCCTCAGCCTCCTGAGTAGCTAGAATTACAGGCGCCCGCCACCATACCCAGCTAATTTTTGTATTTTTAGTAGAGATGGGGTTTCACCATGTTAACCACGATGGTCTCAATCTCCTGACCTCGTGATCTGCCCGCCTTGGCCTTCCAAAGTGCTGGGATTACAGGCGTGAGCCACTGCGCTCAGCCTGGAATTTTTTATGTTGATGGACATAACTGATTGGTGAGAGTAAACTTGGTGTAAGAAAGAGGAGACTTGGAGGTCTTTGAGTGGACATGGGTATAGGAGCAGACATAGTTTACTTACAGTAACATGAGAAGGAAGGCAGTTTACATGTGTAAAGATACTGGAATATAGATAGCATGGCGAGAATTTGTACGAATTCACATTTTATGTCTGCCAGATAAGTGATCCAACCATATTTGTGGTTTTAGAAGGCCATTGTAATTATAGTTTGGAGCAATTATTGTGTGGGCAAGATTGCAGGTAGCCATACCCATTAGGAGATGGCTATAAGCCAAGTAAGACAGCATGATGGCATGAAATAGGTAATAGTGTGTAAACAACTCTTACATTTGAAAGACATTTGGAATGTGGCGGCAACAGGACTTGTTTTTTTTGTTTGTTTGTTTGTTTGTTTGTTTTTGAGACAGAGTCTCACTCTCTTGCCCAGGCTGGAGCACAGTGGCGCAATCTCAGCTCACTACGAGCTCTGCCTCCTGGGTTCATGCCATTCTCTTGCCTCAGCCTCCCGAGTAGCTGGGACTACAGGCACCTGCCACCACACCTGGCTAATTTTTTTGTATTTTTAGTAGAGACGAGGTTTCACTGTATTAGCTAGGATGGTCTCAGTCTCCTGATCTCGTGATCCGCCCACCTCAGCCTCCCAAAGTGCTGGGATTACAGGCGTGAGCCACAGCACTCGGCCACAGGACTTGTTAAATGATAAAAGAGACAATATAGGGAGAGAGGGATTCAGAGGAACTGAAGAAAATTCCCAGGAGTTTGATTCAGGCAATTAGTTTTAAGGTGGTAGCGTTTGCTAAGATAGAATGCTTAAGTTGGAAAGAAGATGATGGGTTTAGTCTTGGAAATGATTGGGTAAATAGATTTAAAGTTTCACCAATGGATCTGGGCTGAAGGTAGCATTTGCCAAACATCATCATACAGATGATAATTGCCACCAGCTATATGGTTGTTGAGACCTCCAAGAAAAGGTATTGTGAGTAGGATGGAAATAAATGAAAAAAGAAGGGAATGGAAGGTCCACAAAAAGCCTTGATTTATTAAATAATTATTCTGGGCAATGCACTCTTTGATAAATAGTTTTTGCATCTTAATATATTTCATCCTCACAAAAATGCTATAAGACATGTATCCTTATTCCATTTTACAAGTCAGTAAACAGAGAAAGATGATTGTATTAGTCTGTTCTCATGGTGCTAATAAAGACATACCTGGTACTTGGTAATTTATAAGGAAAGGTTTAATATGACTCACAGTTCTGCAGGGATGGAGAGGCCTCAGAAAACTTACAGTCATGGCAGAAGGGGAAGCAAATATGTCCTTCCTCACATGGCAGCAGCAAGGAAAAGTTCAGCGTGAAGTTGGGGAAAAGCCCTTTATAAACCCATCAGCTCTTGTTAGAACTCACGTACTATCATGAGAATAGCATGGAGGTAACCACCCCATGATTCAGTTACCTCCTGCTGGTTCCCACCCATGACACATGGGGATTATGGGAACTACAGTTCAAAATGAGTTTTGGTTGGGGACATGGCCAAACCATAGCAATGATCTTTAAAAATGTAGACAAAATGGATCTGAAAGTAAAAGGAACATTACAAGAGTATGATGACCCTGAAGTCACAGAGTCTGAAGGAGACCAGGTCCTCTGCTGAGAGTAAGAGGAAATTGCTGTGATACAAGAGTCAAGGGAAATGAGATTTTAAATGTGCACTTTAATTGCTATGGGTACTAGAAGTTGAGACAGATTGATGAGACATATTATAGGCCCTGCTTATTATAGAGACCATGATGGTCATGGTCAGCCATGATCGATGTTTTCGTAAGCATGTAACCAAATGAAAAAGACACAGTGGGAATATGGACTTTGGCAAAGAATTGGATGAGGTAATAAACTATGTTGAAAGGTAAAAACAGAAAAAGCTAATAAGAATATAAAAATGTTGTCATGGACTGGAGGTCCTAGCGAGATTAAAAGGCAAGTTTAATGGCAGTTGTTGAACAAAAGAGTCAAAAATATTTGGAAGTTGGTATCTGAAGCAGGGTCTTTGCATTTAATATTTAAAAACGGAACAACTCCGAAAGAAGGCAAAATCCAAAAAAGGCCAAGAAAAAAAAAGGAAGGAAAAACCACAAGAAAAGAAGAAGGCAAAAAAAAGCCCAAAAAAGCCAACGAAATAACTCCCTCCAAGGAACAAAAAAAACAAAATCCGGCAAGAACTGGGAAGCAAAAAAAAATGGGAAGAAGAAAAAAAATATTCAGTGATTGAGGTGGAGGCAGAATAAGCTGGTTGATGAGACCATTGAGGTGGAATAAAGATCTGTGTCCCATTTCCAAAGAAAAGTGGCTTTTACGGGAAAGTAAAGAACTGATGGTCTAGAAGTGTTAGTGTGGAGAGAGAGTACTAAGCCCACCTCCACACCTTGGTATCTGGTCCATAGTAAGAACTGAAGAAAATGGAACCATTGTTTCAGTCTGGTCTTTTCTTTGTATATATTTGTATGACTTTTCATTTATCTTGTTATAAATACAAACACTATTATGTGCCATAAAGTGAAACAGAATTTTCTCCCAAGGGAACTAATATATGCTTGATTTACAAAATAGAAATCATTATGAATTGCATGCCTTACTAAATAATTCTGTAATTATATGTTATGAAACAACTTAAAGGTGTGATGCAAAGGAAAGAATTATCATCCCATAAATGTAGTTTAATAATTTTTAGTTCACTGTATGAAATTTTATATAGTTTTTTGTTAAAGATACAGCAGGTGAATGTAGGTTTTATTTAATTTTAAGGATGTAAACAGTTTTAATTATACAACAGAATGTCTCAGAAAACATGGCCATTTTCAAATACTTTTGATGAGGAGATTTTGTTTTTAATTTAAAGGCAAATGCACAGGGTTTTGGCTATATCAAAATTGTGAAATACCAGTTAGTGTAGGATAACTTTATCTTCTTTGAAAATGATGAAAGTAATTAATACACTTCTTTTTAAAACCACATGCAATTTTTGAGAATAGATGACTATTTCAAATAGTCATGTGAAACTTCTCTTAAAATTAAAATAGATATTAGTGAAAGAGTCATAAATGCAGCCTTTCACTTTATTGGACAAAAAATATAGAAGACATGGAAATGAATTGGGATAATGGTATGATCTTAGGGTAGGTAGCAATGCTATAAATATGAAATTATCCCATATCTTTGTCCAAACTTCGTAGCACTTTCTTCCATACCCTGGATGTCATACTTTTCCACCAGGGTCTTCACAGCTTTTTTAGCCCTTGATAAACCCTTCTGTTTGAAAGCAGGTGGTTGCCTCTCTGTCACCTGGGAAAAGACATGGGCTTTCTCAGTCTGAATATGCTGTTCACTGGGAAAAAAGCGTGGCCTCCCACCTGACAAAGAGTATGGGTGCTGTGCCTTCATTCTACAGATTATGTATTTAGGCTAAGTCTTTTTTTGGGATTGGATCTTGGACATTATAGATTAAGTTTCTTGGACTTATTTTAGGTGTCAGTTCTAACTCTAATGATGCTCAGGCCCAGTTTGCTTCCCATTTTTTCCTGACCCTGAGAGGAGGTCTCAGTATCTTCACGGCCGAGCAGTCATTGTCGGTGCACATTTTGTGATTTTTGTCATTTGGGGAATTTCTTTGCCACATAGTTACAGAATTTGATTTACCAATTGGGACCACAGGCAAACCATATCTTTGATAACGCTGACCCTTGACAACTCATCATCCTACAAAATCAATTACAGGGACAACAGTGCTTACTCCAGTGTTCCCTTATCAAACTCGACATCAGAGTTAGCTGCGAGTGATTTCTACTTTTAGTATTGGAGATGAATATTAAATGTTTTTTGCTTTCTTTCCTTTCTTTTCCTCTTTCTTTTTTCTTTCTTCCTTTCCTTTTCTTTCCTTTTTTCTTTTCTTTCTTTTCTTTCTTTGATAGTCTTACTCTGTCGCCCAGGCTGGAGTGCATTGGTGTCATATCATCTCACTGCAACCTCTGCCTCCTGGGTTCAAGCGATTCTCATGTCTCAGCCACTGGGATAGCTGGTTACAGGCACCTGCCACCATGCCTGGCTAATTTTTGTGTTTTTGTGGAACTGGGATTTCACCAAGTAGGCCAGGCTGGTCTGGAACTCCTGGCTTCAAGTGATCCACCTGCCTCAGCCTCCTCAAGTGCAGGAATTACAGGCATGAGCCACTGCACTCAGCCAATATTCGATGTTTCTATAGATAATTCAGTTACTTTATAATCAAATAATTATTATTAACTTTTCTGATATTCTAGAGCCATCTTGAACTTTTCACTATTTTAATTAAGTTCTGTATCCATGTGCTTCTCTACCCTTTTTTAGTTCCCTCCTTCCTATCTTTGAGCTTCCATGATAAGGATTCAAACCACACTTAACTGTGTTTTCCCCAACCTCACTGGATGTCCTCCTCATTTTCATTGTTGGCTTTTATCCTAAACCCATACTTTTAATATAGATGTTCTCCACTACTCCATCCTGGGCTGCTTCTGTTTGTTTGTTTCTTTGTTTGTTTATTTATTTATTTTGAGACCAGGTTTCTCTCTCTCGCCCAGGCTGGAGTGCAGTGGCGTGATCTCGGCTCACTGCAACCTCCGCCTTCTGAATTCAAGCAATTCTCTGCCTCAGTCTCCCAAGTAGCTGGGATTACAGGCACCCACCACCATGCCCGGCTAACTTTTTGTATTTTTAGTAGAGACAGGGTTTCAACATCTTGGCCAGGTTGATCTTGAACTCCTGACCTCATGATCCACCTGCCTCGGCCTCCCAGAGTGCTGGGATTACAGACGTGAGCCACTGCGCCTGGCCTGTTTTAATGTTTTTAAATACTTTTCACTGATGTCTTAGGAGTAGCATGTCCAGATATAAACTCTTGGTTTTATTCCCCAAATCTAGATTGCGATTGTGCTTAGAGAGTAACACCTGCCTACCAGAAGGCACATAATGTCTCTGCTGCCACCTCTCCTGTTTCCTTCCAACCTTTCACTTGCTCCGTAGGTTCTAGTAACATTAACCTTTGCTCATTTCTTGAACATAGAAAGCACATTAATGCTTCAGGACACTGTCCATCCTGAACTCTTTGCTCACCATGCTCTTTCTTTAGGCCTCATCGTAAATAAGACATCCTCAGAGAGCATATTCCAACTACTCATCTACATTTATCAACTCACACACCCATTAGTCTCTTTTTCAACATCCTGTGTTTGTTAACAGTACTAATGACTGTAGTTTGCAATTATTTTGTTTTATCTATGAGAATATAAGTTTCAGAAGGTAGAATCACATTGCTGTAATATATCCTTGTATCCCTATTACCTTATTTAGTGCCTGGTGAATATACAATAAATATTTGAATGACTGCATCTTAAGAATTTATTTTGTTGAAATCAATTTCTTTTAGTCGTCTATGTATACTGTGGCATTAGCCTCAGTGAAGTATCTGACCAATGGCACTAGTCTAGATTTAGAGCTGATCTCCTGGGAAGGCCCAAAACTCTGCCTGGCAACAGCATATTTCAACCTATAACCTGCAGCATACCCATAGGGCCTAATCTGTTTGAATCTCCTTAAAGTCTGCCTGTCATCAATTCATTTTAAACTGCATGTGTATCTATCTCTTCAAATAGTATACTGACCTATCCCTCTATTTGTTTGTTTCATTTAGAAATGAAATACAATCATAATCTTTATAATATTATGTAGTACTCATAAATAATTAGTTTCCTAATTGGCAGAGGGATTCTCCTTCTCTCCATTAATGACATGATAGTTTTGAAAATAGATAGTTCCTGACAGCTGCATATCAAGAGTTTATTTGTGGGTAGAGTGACATTACACTCATACTTTCCCATAAAAGTTATATATTATATGTGGTTATTAGGCTTCTCATCTAGTCCTCAAGCTAGTTCGTAAAGCCTATTGAATATTTTTAAAGTGAAATCCTAATGCTGCAATTTCAAACAAGATATTATTTATAATGTCTGGTATTCTATAAAAAATAGGGATCTGAAGTCAAATTTGGATGTACAACATATTACATTCATTCCAGCAATCAGTAGATCTCAGACAGGTATATAACAGAATCATTCATGGAACTTTTAAAGTATACAAGTTACTAGGTCCAATGTGGGAGTTTATAAATTAGTGGGTCTGCATTGTGACATGGTATTTATGCATTGTTTAAAAGCTTCACAGGTGACTCTAATACACATCTCTTAAGAACCAACATTCAGGGAATTTGCTCTTGAAATTTTCCAAATCCATGAATTAAAAGAAGGTATGTTGGAGGAATGGGTTAAGGCTTTTCACTATGTGAATGTCAAGGAAGTCTTAATTTAGGAAATGAGGTAGTTTTATTTTCCTATCCTACATTACATATCTGGAATTTTCAGGTTACTTAACTTTTCTTTACCTGGAATCTAGACGTATAGTCATGATAGTAGTGGCTTTCTTGTTTGTAGGAGAATGCTTTATAACTCATCTTGGTTTATAATGGAGTGTTCTTCTTGTATTCCAGTTCCTTTAGTCTCTTGGTCTATATTATGGCCAAAAAACTCTCATGGCCTCTAGTAGAACAAAATGTAGTCCTTTGTGAATAAGAAAAACAGCATTTGGTAAAAGTTATTTATACAGCTGATAAAATGTTATTCTAATTTGCCCTTTACTTTGTTCTGCTTCTATACTATTGTTTTTAACTGACTGAGAAAATTAATATATTCTGTTTATCCAAATACATAATCAGAACTAGATTTAATTGCAGCAAAATTTGGAATCTAGGAAAATATCAAAGAGGTTAAGATGAATTTTATGACATCTCACCTCCTGGAAATAATTTTATATTGTTTCTTATTGAGGGGAAAAAATAAAGGCTGAGATTAAACCCTAAGTGTATCCAGCCGGTAGGGGGCAGTTCTTCTAACTCACAGGACTATTTTGTCTTTAAATTTAGCACGTGGAGGGTCCTTTCCTTGACCTTTGACATCAGTATTTATGCACCAGATGCATAATATTTTTATGTGAGGCAGCTTTGGCACACTATATGGCTCAGATATAGAAATAATACATTATATTTATTAATACCTGATGGCATAAAAATAGTTACCATAATTCAACTCATATAACTATCATCATTATATAGAACTCTGTACTTGGAAAATTTAAAAGTCAGGGTTTTTTTTTTTTTTTTTCCTTCTTCTTTTTTTTTTCCTTTTTAAAATTTTTTAATTTATTTATTTTTTATTTATTTTTTTGAGGCAGAGTCTTGCTCTGTCACCCAGGCTGGAGTGCAGTGGTGTGATCTCAGCTCACTGCAAGCTCTGCCTCCTGGGTTCACGTCATTCTCCTGCCTCAGCCTCCTGAGTATCTGGGACCACAGGCGTCCGCCACCACGCCTGGCTAATTTTTTGTATTTTTAGTAGAGATGGAGTTTCACCGTGTTAGCCAGGATGGTCTTGATCTCCTGACCTCGTGATCTGTCCACCTCGGCCTCCCAAAGTTCTGGGATTACAGGCATGAGCCACCATGCCTGGACAAGTCAGGGGTTTTTTTCTACACAGAATCCTGAGTTACATAGGCTTGAAGATAATTGGTAATGGAAATGAACAAAAATATCACGGTCCTGCAATTTGTTCATAGTTTGCCTCTTCCCCAGGCCTTCTTTTCCCTAATGTTCCAATTATGCTTCTTTCAGGCATCTGAGCAAACAGTCAAACCATTTGCCACTGCCAGTGAGTCTGTGCATATTCTTATCTTGGCCACTTTTCTTTCCACACACAGTGAATGACCTGATGGACTGAAGCTCAGCCCATCGGGAGGATTATCCCTCACAATTGTCCTCAGGGGCACCCTGAGTGAGGCTATGATGCAGGAACGGTGCTTTCAAAAGGTGTATCATTTCTGCTACAAATGGCATGCACTTGCTTTATAATGCTAAGTTTCCTCCCTTTGAGTGTCCTACTAGGGCTTGCAAAGATTCCACACTGAATTATACATAAATGACCTCTACACATTGAATCTGCTGGTGTGTGGCCTAAGCATATTGGCAGCCTGGGCCTGCTACCCTACCCTTTCTTGCTCTGGACCCTACCCAAAAATGAGCTTCTGCATCACCTAATGAATGGGTCAGAGCAATAATATATGCTGCCTCCAACATCTGAAGAGGCCTACAAGATGCTGAGCTTCTTTGTGATGGGTGGCAGGGGTGTAAAAGCTTGTCCTTTACATTGAAGGAATTGTCTCAGCAAGCCTGAGGCCAGTGAACCTCTGAAAACTTTATGCATATGGTAAATATCCCCTGCCCTCTGGAGCATGTGACTGACCAAGGGCATCCAGAGTACATGCCACTTCTGTTCATCAAGTATAATTTACAAAATATCATCAACATAATGGACTTATTTGATGTTCTTTGGAGTATTAAGGTCCTTTTAGACTATCTTGTGATAGAAGGTTAGACAGAGCCCTGGGGAAAATCAACAAATGTATTTATTATCCACCACATGTGAATGTAAACTGTTTTTGATTCCCCTTCCTAATAGATATGGAAAAGGATACATTTGTCAGATCAATAGCTTCATGTAACACACCGGAGATGATGGGAATCCATTCTAGTAAAGATACCACATCTAGTAGCTTCATATAACATACTGGAGATGATGGGAATCCATCCTAGTAAAGATACCACATCTGGTAGCTTCATGTAACATACTGGAGATGATGGGAATCCATTCTAGTGAAGATCTGGTATGTCAGCTGCATTAGGGCTACCATGTGGTTGGGTTTTCAATGGCCCATTTTCACTTGCCATGACCTCTCTGTGTTTTATATATATTTTTGCAGGTGACAGACTGGTAAAATAAATTGAGATATAATGAAGACTATCACTTCTGCACCTCTGAGGCTAAAACTAATCTCTGCAATTAATCCTAGGATTTTATACTTTTTTGATTTACCAACTTGGTCTGTTTCAGGGACTTCCACTTGGCTTTTCTTGTAACAATAACCTTTATACCACTGGACAAAGAATCAATGTGAGGGTTCTGACAGCTGTTAAGTATGTCCATCCCATCTATACATTCAGGGACTGGGGAAATGACAACCGAGTAGGCCCATGTACCCAGCAGAAAATTTAGAAAACCTCAGAACTGAGAAAAACCTAATGGAAAACCATGGCCAGCACTCTGGTTATTATCTGATCTCATAATGTCATTATCTGCTCAAATCCTGTATCCTATCCACAACCTTTAAAATATGTAGGTATTCCCCTTTTCTCAGTGTGTACTTACCTTGTTGCACAGCCTCTTTGGAAATGGACTTGGGGGGTCACTTCTGTATATACCTACCAGGGAATTGCAGAGTTACTCCTCAAATAGATCTGACCTCTCTCAGTTGGTGCAGCCTTGGTCTGAGAACTGGCTCAGGATTGAGAACTGGGAAACGGATTGACTTTCCATTGAGGAAGCTGGTCACCCTGTTGTTTATTTATTTGTGATCTCTTTGGGTTATATAGTAAGCAGTACTCTCATTCAGTGCTCATGTATCCTCTCTCTAGGAACACCATAGTCTATGAGCATTTCCATGGATCCCTGTGGGTTAGGATCCCCCAGCAGGCTGCCATTAAGAACTTTGCGCTTGTTACAGTAATTACTTCCACGTTGCTGCTGACAGTTAAGTTCTGTCACATGTCTCTGATATTCAGGGAAGCCATTATCTCCATTACTACCAGGGAGCTCAGTTCTGCAACTTTATCTCCTACCTACAGAGCACATACAACTACAGAGTTTTCAAAAATGTTGGTACCTCCATCACCAAGACTTCCCTTATTGTTTTTGGTAAACAGATTGTAAACATATTGTCTCTTGGACACTCCTGCAGAACTCAGTCAGGTGGAGGGTCTTTCATTCTCCTATAATGGATTAACTCTAGCATGTCCACTTCTCTGCACTTTTGATTCTTTCTTCCATCACCTGCCTGCTCACTCTTGAATCTCTCCCATATTTAATGTGGGCCATTGTCTTCTCAGCTTCTTATGGAGCATCATTTTTAGTGCATCTCTAAGCATCATTACCAGGGCATTCAATTTTGAGTCATGGGATAGTGCCCTGTTTTTGCCAACCTTTCACCTATCCAGTTCCCCTATCTAATAAGGCCTTGATTTTATCATGTGAGCATTGTCTAGGCTGTGAATACTGCCTTCTCTAATGTTCTGTAACTTTCACAAGTAAGTCCTAGTCTTGGTCTTCAGCTTGATTATCCCTTCAAGTGTGGTAGATGAGGGTTTCTCTAAACCCTGATAGAGAGGCCCTCTGATTTCCACACTTTGCTTCAAATGGTTGATTAGTGATTCATTGGAGCCTGTTGTTTCTCTCTCTAAAGCATAAGTTGCTCTGAGGAATAGTCACTCAATTGCACACTAATTTTGCAGTTCCTATTTTTTCTCCTTATCTTTCAAACACCAACGATAACACATACACTGGTGCATCTGTAACCTGTATCTTGTATCATCCATCACAGGTGAACATTTCAGCAATTGTCCTGCTACATCATGCCAGGGACTATCACATGACACCTGTGTACAGTGGTAGGGACTTTATTGCATCTGGCTACTGAGAAATTCAGTTTTAGAATCCTATCCTTAAAGAGTCTACTTCCTAAGGTACTCCTGGCACTAGCTGTCTTATGTCAGGTTTCCTAGCACTGGGGCTTGATGAAGGGATTCCTTTGTGAGGCAGGGTTCTCAGAAAACAACCTGTAAAGAAGTAAGGGAAGATCAGGATGGGGGAAGAAGCTAGGAAATGATATGGCTTCAAGAGAAGTACAGTTCAACCTGATCCCATAGGGAGTTCTGAGGTATAAATTGCATTATAGAGACTGTCCTCTCCAGAAGCAAAAGGTCTGTGCATCAGTCAGTCATCAGTCAAGGGTAGTCCCCAGGTAGAGGGTGGATGCAGGATCACCTGGGCATCCCTGGGCAAGGGGCTAATGCCAGTCCAGGACAATTCTTCAGAGAAGAGTTCCAGTGTGAGCCAGTAGGTAGGGGACGCATAAACAGCCATTAAGGGGAATTGGATGGGGATACCTATAGCATCTGCTACACGTCACCTCATGTTAGAATACCGAAAAATAAAGTACTATTAATAGCTCAGCTTTTGGAGTTTTACAGACCTTCATTGATTTGGGTAAGACAATTAACCTTTCTGTTTCCTCTACTGTAAAATAGAAATTATAGCAGTTTAAATTTAAAAGGGTTTAAGCGAGGATGAATTTGTGAAGTCTCCAGTAGAGTACCTGTTTTATAATAGGTGCTAAATTAATGTTATTATGTTGACAAAGAAAGTAGAACTTGGCTATGTACCAAGAAAATAATATGTATGTTTATCTAATTCTACTTAACACAGAAAGCTAATTGATAATATTTTACTTACCTCAAAAAGAAACGATGGGCCAGATGCAGTGGCTCACACCTGTAATCCCAGCACTTTGGGAGGCTGAGGCGGGCAGATCACGAGGACAGGAGATTGAGACCATCCTGGCTAACACGGTGAAACCACATCTCTACTGAAAATACAAAAAAAAATTAGCCAGGCATGGTGGTGGGTGCCTGTAGTCCTAGCTGCTCAGGAGGCTGAGGCAGAGAAAGGGCCTGAACCTGGTAGTGGAGCTTGCAGTGAGCTGAGATTGCGCCACTGTACTCCAACCCGGGAGACAGCGAGACTCTGCATCAAAAAAAAAAAAAAAAAAAAAAAAAAAAAAAAAAAGAAATGATGGCACTATGCCTCTTAGTTCATTTG
>NW_012099821.1:491961-495248 GCF_000951045.1 Mandrillus leucophaeus
CACTCCAACCTGGATGATAGAGTGAGATTCTGTCAAAAAAAAAAAAAAAAAAAAAAAAAAAAAGAAATAGAAATGATGGCACTATGCCTCTTAGTTCATTTGCAAAATAAGTTAATAAGTCATAATAATGCAGTATTAATCTCACATGTAAGAATAAAAGAGTATAATATTTAAGATAAAGAGGTATTATATATGCATTAATCAATCTGATTAATATTCAGAGAAAGTGAGCTACTATTAAAATTTCCTTTCAACATACTACTCAGTAATTTTTGAAAAGGTTATCGATGAAATGCTATATGTGCATTAAATGAAATTGCTCACACACAAATTCTCTATACATTCAGATGTATATTGACCCAGCATTTGCTGAACATAAGTGATTCATTAAATTACATTAGCGTATACAATGATTGCTTCTTGACTATTTTTCTCTTCCTTTGTTTTCATCTCCTGAAGATTGACTTTTTTTTTTTTTTTTTTTGAGATGGAGTCTCACTCCATTGCCCAAGCTAGAGTGTAGTGGTGCTATCTTGTCTCACTGCAATCTCTGCCTCCTGGGTTCCAGTGATTCTCCTGCCTCAGCTTTCCAGGTAGCTGGGTTTATAGGCACATGCCACCACAACTGGCTAATTTCTGTATTTTTAGTAGAGATAGGGTTTTACCATGTTGGCCAGGCTGGTCTTCAACTCCTGACCTCAGGTGATCCACCCTCCTTGGCCTCCCAAATTGCTGGGATTATAGGCATGAGCCACTGCTCCCAGCCACCAATGATTGACATTTTTCTGTTGATTCTTATTTACCTAGTTCCTTTTAGTAGATGAAACTTTGCAGGTACTGTATCTGCTATCCTTGGGTTTCTTCATTTAATTCTGAGGGTGTTAGTGAATGACACTGATTTACTCAAGAGCTTTGGTATACCCTTTATAACTACTACTTATGTCTCTTCAACACAGGAACATACATGTTCACATTCATCAGGGGCATGATTCCTATTGTTAACCACTTCCCTTTAGGAGGAGGTTGCCTTCTAGGTAAGCATATTTCTTTTATGCTTGTCAAATAGGAAATAAATATACAACCAACTCAATAGAATGTCATAGGCTAATATGGTACCACAGAACAAAGCAGTTATAAAGTTCAGCTGCAAAATTAGATTACTTTTGGAGAATATTGGTCCTTAATAGTAATTTAATCAACTTAACTTGCTTTACCAGAGATGATATGCGACAGCTAATATATTGAGCCATCAACAAACTGAATCTGTAAACATTTGCTTTGCAAAACCACATTCATCTCAGGCAAATAACCTTTTTATACTTAAACAATTACTTTAGACAATAGCAACAATTTAAACTGAGATACATGCAGTACTTATCATAACAAAATTAGTATCTCTATTTTTAAAACCATTTGGAATAGTGTGAATTTTTTGGGAATATATGTCTAAGCTTGTCTCCATTTGCTGTATAGATTAAGGTATTTACCATATTTTATGTTAATATTAATCATTTTGCAATCATTTTCATCATGTTTGTCCTATAATTACATAAATAAGAATGAAAATGGGCAGATTTTCAAATTGCTCACTATTTATATTTTCATCCAAAAGAATAGTGCAATGAGGAGTCCATACCTGATAGAGATGTGGAAATGTAGCTGGACACATTTATGGAGTGACGATCAATGACAAGACACAAGTGGGAAATAGTTCTTAAGGTTGAAGTTCCCACTAGAGAGTTTATGTTGTAGACACTCAGAATGCAGAGTCTAATAAAGATGGTATGATAACAGCAGGTTTCACCTACTGAGTACTATCTTTTCTCACGTTTTTTGTACCTCATATCTCTCATATCTCTAAAAGGTCAAAGATACTGCAAAAGCCCTCTGGAAGCTGCCTCTTCCTAAGTCTACATATTCACACTGCTTTTGATTAATTGATTCCTTTACCTTCTCACTGTGCATCAGGCCTTCTGTCATTGTTTCCCTTTATATCCAGCTCATCATTACAAATACCTTCAATGCCAGTACAATCCTTAATTCATCCTAACCTATGAAACTCAAACTCTGAGAGAATCCACCATCTCTTCTCTTGGAACACTCTCTTCACTTGCTTCTGTGCATTTTCCTAACTCACTGACAATTTCTTAAATTTTAGCCTCTTAATGACTTTGTTTTTCCTCTATTAAATCTACAGATTTTGTCCTGGTCTCCTTCTCTTCTCTCTCTGTCTATATTCCTTTGCTATTTTATTCTATTCTCATGGTTTTTCCTTTTTTTTTTTTTTTTTTTGAGACAGAGTCTTCCTTTGTCACCTAGGCTGGAGTGAAGGGGCATAAACATGGTTCACTGCAGCTCGACATCCTGGGTTCAAGTGATCCTTTCAGCTCATGCTCTCGACTAGCTGGGACTACAGGCATGCACCACCACACCTGGCTAATTTTTTTTTTTAATCTTTTTGGTAGAGATGGAGTCTTGCTGTGTTGCCCAGGGTGGTTTTGAACTCCCAGGCTCAAGTGATTCTCCTGCCTCAGCCTCCCATAGTGTTGGGATTACAAGCATAAGCCACTGCACCTGGCGCTCATGTCTTATATAATCTTTTTTTTTGGTTACCAGGGTTATGTATTTAATTGCTTTTTATTGTCACGTTGATTTGGATATCTCCCATATTTCAGAATTAACAGGTTCAATTTTATCCTCTGCCACCCAAATCTGTGTTCCTCATTTCCTTCCCACTTAGTCCTCCAGTTTCAGTAAATGACATTAATCTGAAGGCCTGAAATAGAAAACAAAGGATCATATTTGAGATTTACTTTTCTTCATGTCTAAGCTGGTTAGGCCTGAGGTCAACTGCATGTGCCAGGAGAGTTCTACATTAACACTACTCAAAATAAGACTCTTTCAACATCTCCCACCTCAGAACAATACACACACATTCCCTTTTTACCTCTTCAGGGCCCCTATTTCCTTAACAGTTCTTATAAGTCTATTATTATGTTTCTTATTTACTTACTCTTTCTGTCTTTCTTACCAGAACTTTAGAGGGCAGTCAATCTGTCTTTTGGCTGTCTTCATCCGCTACCACAGTGTGTGGCACATAGAAATCACTAAATAAATAGCTTTGAATGAATGGCGAATTAACCATCTTATATCTACTTGGACATCATTTATAAGAACCAGTGGGGCCGGGCTTGGTGGCTCATGCCTGTAATCCCAGCACTTTGGGAGGCCAAAGTGGGTGGATCACGAGGTCAGGAGTTTGAGACCAGCCTGGCCAACATGGGGAA
>NW_012099821.1:495453-498744 GCF_000951045.1 Mandrillus leucophaeus
AAAAAAGATAAAAAGAACCAGTAGAATAACTGAGAACATATCAGATATGGATAATGAACCTAGGATAGTTGGACATGATGAGAGACACTTATTAGTTATTGACTACAAAAGAATAGCCAAGAGAAACTGAGAATAGCATCAGTCTACAGACATCTTATTTCCAAAAAGACAAGCATGACTGATCAGTTTCCTCTTTTTATTTATGGCTGGTCTTTCATTATATGCTTCACAAAGTACAGAGAAGAACAATGTTTTACTGGCAGAGTTAGAAAACAAGATAAGGAGTGAGAACTAAGATAAATTGCAAAGACTCAACTATTAGTGTGGACCTTGGACAGCTAGCTAAAAGAATACAGCCTGGTGAATTGGAGACAAAAGGTACTCCAAATATTTGGCTAAAATTTTGCAAATATATTTGGGTTACTTAATTCATTTGAAGTATTTAAGTCAAATTATAAATCACATTCTATTTATTTAAAAATATTTATTGAGGACCTACCATATAATAGGAACTTAGGATATGTCATCAATGAACAAAACAAAGTTTTCTGCCCTAGTGGTATTTATATTCTGGGGTAAAGGCAATAATAAACCATAAAATGTGTTAGAATATGTTAAGCATAATTTAAAAAATAGAGCAGTACATCTGGGCACAGTGGCTCACACCTGTAATCCCAGCACTTTGGGAGGCTGAAGTGGGTGGATCATGAGGTCAGGAGATTGAGACTAGCCTGGGCAACATGGTGAAACCCCATCTCTACTAAAAATACAAAAAATTAGCCAGGCATGGTGGCACGCACCTGTTGTCCCATCTACTCAGGAGGCTGAGACAGGAGAATTGCTTGAACTCAGGAGGCAGAGGTTGCAGTGAGCCAAAATCACACAACTGCCCTCCAGCCTGGGTGACAGGGCGAGACTCTGTCTCAGAAAAATAAATAAATAAAGAAATAAAACAAAATGAAAAATAGAGCAGTACAACGGTATATGAGAATGCCACTGGTATTGTAGGTGGAGGTGCATGGTTCATGTATGTAAATAGGAGGGTCCGGGTGAGTTTCACTGAGAAAATATTATTTGAAGAAACTTGAAGGAGTGAACTGTGCTGATACCTGAGAAATTAATCCACCTGGCAGAAGGCACAATCAGTACAGAAGCTCAAAGGCAAGAGCAGGTTTAGTCAGTTTCTAGCAAGAGCAAAGAGGGTAGTAGGTAGCGGGAATAGAGTGAACAGCACATGGGATTATAGAGATCAGGTATAAGTACCTTGCTTTTTATGCTGAGTGAAAGTACCTTGGCATGATTTGGGATCAAATGAACATTCGTTATATATTCTCCTCTTAGTGGTTCCACTGGCTAATATTGGAAAGATCTCCTGTCACTTTTGCCTTCACATTTACACTTTATAATTTAACACACCCGGGAAAGGCACAATTACATGCTTCATTAATTTCCTGACCTTCTGTTTGGCAGAAGGCCCTATATATTTTTCTTTATACTTTCTTTTCATCGAAATGTCTTTGAAACTTTATTCAGAGAAATAGATAAAAGCCTCATGTCTAGACTTATACACAGTTTCATTTTTATCTTTTATATCTGTACTTACACAATTATCCTTAAGCTCTATTATGCATTTTCATTTAACATGTATTTAGCACCTCTTGTGTGCCAAGTACTGTTAAATAGATGTGTGAGAACACAGGCATTTTTTTGGTTCCATATGAATTTTAAGATTTTTTTTTTCTAATTTCATGAAAAATGACATTGGTATTTTGATAGAGATTGAATCAAATCTGTAGATTTCTTTGAGAAATATGGTCATATTAATTCTTCTGATCCATGAGCATGGGATATTTTTCCATTTCTTTGTGTCATCTTCAATTTCTTTCATCACTTTTCTGTAGTTTTTCTTGTAGAGATTTTTTACTCCTTGGGTTAAATTCATTCTTAGGTTTTTTTTTTTTTTGTAGCTATTGTAAGTGAGATAGCTTCCTTCATTTTTTCTTGTCTAGATAATTATTGGTGTGTAGAAATGGTACTGATTTTTGTACATTGATTTTGTATACTGCAACTTTACTCAATTCACTTATCAAATCTAAGAGTTTTTTTTGGTGGAGTCTTTGGATTTTGGTAGATATAAGGTCATATCATCAGCAAAGTGGGACAATTTGATGTCCTCTTCTCCAAATTGGATGCCTTTTATTTTTTTCTCTTGCCTGATTGCTCTTGCTAGGACTCCCGGAATTACGTCAAATAGGAATGGTGAAGGTGGACATTGTTGTCTTGTTCCAGTTCTTAGAGGAAATAATTTCAGCCCTTCTCCATTAAGCTATAGGTTTGTCATGTATGATGTTTATTATTTCAAGGTATGTTCCTTCTATGTCTAGTTTGTTGAGAGTTTTTATAGTGAAAGGATGTTGAAATTTTTCGAATGCTTTTCCTGTATCTATTGAGATCATCATATGGTTTTTGTCCATTTTGTTGATGTGATATATTTATTTATTTGAATATGTTGAACTATCCTTGCATTGCTGGCATAAATACCACCTGATTATGGTGTGTTGTATTTTTGATGTGCTGTTAGTGGTTTGCTGGTATTTTGTTGAGAATGTTTGTGTTTAAGTTCATCAGGAATATTGTCCTATAGTTTTCTTTTTTGTTGTTGTGTTCTCGTCTGAATTTGGTATCAGGATAATTCTGGCCTCATAGAATGAGTTAGGAAAAATTACCTCCTTTTTGATAATTTTATAATAGTTTCAGGAGAATTAGTATTAGTTCTTTGTATATTTGTTAGAATTTGTCTGTGATTCCATCTGGTTCTGGGCTTTTCTTTTTTGAGAGGCTATTACTGATTCAATCTTCTTACTCGTTATTGGTCTGTTCAGGTTTTCTATTACTTCCTGATTCATTCATGGTAGGCTGTGTGGCTGTGTGTTTCAAGGAATCTATCCATTTCCTCAAGGTTTTCCATTTTGTTAGTGTATAGTTAGTTGTTCATGACAGTCTCTGATGATCTTTTGTATTTCGGTGGTATCAGTTGAAATGCCTCCTTTTTCCTTTCTGATATTGTTTATTTGCATCATCTCTCTTCTCTCTTTGTTAATCTAGCTAGTGTCAATCAATGTGGTACATCTTGTTGAAGAAATAATTTTTTATTTTCTTGAATATTGACTTGTAGTCTATTTTGTTCAGTTTTGCTCTTCTTTCTTTCTTTCTTTCTTTCTTTCTTTCTTTCTTTCTTTCTTTCTTTCTTTCTTTCTTTCTTTCTTTCTTTCTTTCTTTCTTTCTTTCTTT
>NW_012099821.1:499089-606236 GCF_000951045.1 Mandrillus leucophaeus
TGTAGCTGGGACTACAGGTGCCCGCCACCTCGCCCGGCTAGTTTTTTTGTATTTTTTTTGGGTAGAGACGGGGTTTCACCGTGTTAGCCAGGATGGTCTCGATCTCCTGACCTCGTGATCCGCCCGTCTCGGTGTCCCAAAGTGCTGGGATTACAGGCTTGAGCCACCGCGCCAGGCCGCTCTGATTTCTATTATTTCTTTCCTTCTGCTAATTTTGGGTTTGGTTTGTTCTTGCTTTTCTAGTTCCTTGTGGTGCAGTGTTAGATTGTTCATTTGCCCCAATCTTTCTGCTTTTTGATATAGGTAATTATTTTTATAAACTTCCCTCTTAGCACTGTTTTTCTGTATCTTACAGGTTTTGTTGTGTTGTTTTCATTTTCATTTGTTTAAAGTAATTTCTTATGTTGAATAACATTTGATGATTATTAGGAATTTGTCTGTCTATGTTAATGAGAGCTATTAGTCTCTATTTTTGTTTTTGTTTTGTAGATATTTTGTCAGGTTTTAGCATCAGATTTGTGCTGGTCACATAAATGAGTTGGCAAGTGTTTCCTCTAATTTTCTGAAAGTGCTTGTATAAGATTTCTGTTCATTGTTTCCCTTAAGTGTTGATAATATTTTACTATCTGGGCATGTACTTTCATTGTGGGGAGGTTTTTACATAAAGAGTTATTCAGATTTTTTATTTAATCTAGTTTCAGGTTTTATTTTCCTTCAAATATTATAGTAATCTAACTGGTTGTAAAAGGCTCAACAGTTAAAAGACCAAACTTGATAGGCTAAATATTAAAAACCCAAACTGTAAGTTATTTCCATGAAATCAGTCAAATCATCAAATAAATTTTGTGTAAATACTAAGGAAATATATACATCTATATAAATATTAGAAAAAATAAAATTAGACTGCAAAATTGTATTAGGAATTAAGAGTGTATGGCATAAAAGATATATTTATCATTAAAAATACTTTTATTAACATGTCATACATTTATGAAGTACAATGTGATGTTTTGATATATGTATGCAGTGTAGGATAATTAGTTGAAGCCAATTTACGTACTGATCAACTTGCAGACCTATCCTTTTTTATGGGGCAATTAAACTTGAAATTTACTCTCATAGTTATCTTGAAATATACATTATTATTGACTATTGTCACCCTGCTGTGCAGTATATCACAACCCCCCTGTGCATATAAAACTTTGTGCCCTTTGATCAGCAATTCCCCATTTGTTCCCTCCCTGTACCCTCAATCAGCCCTTGGTAACTACCATTCGATTCTCTACTTCTATGAGTTCAACTTTCTTAGATTTCACATATAAGTAAGATAATGTGGTATTTGTCTTTCTGTGCCTGGCATATTTCATTTATAATAATGTCTTCCAGATTAATTCATGTTGTCACAAATAACAGGGCCCCCCCACCCTTTTTAAGGCTGTATAGTATTTTTTTTTGTGTGTGTGTGTGTATGTGTGTGTGTATATATATGACATATACTTTGTTGTCATATATATATGACAAATACTTTATTTTCATATATATATGACAGATACCTTATCCTTTCATCTGCTGATGAATGCTTAGGTTCTTCCTATATCTTGGCTATTGTGAATCATTTTGCAATGAATATGGGAATGCAGGTATCTCTTTAATGTATTGATTTTGGTTCCTTTGGGTATATACTCAGAAGTAGAATTACTGGGTCATATGGTAGCCTGTTTTTAGTTTTCTGGGGAAACTCCATACCATTTTTCATAACATTTCTACTAATTTACATTCCCACCAACAATGTTCAAGAGTTGCCTTTTCTCTGTATTCTCACCAAACCTTATCTTTCATCTTATTGATAAAAGCCATTCTAAAGGTGTGAGATAATATCTCATTGTTTTTAATTTGCATTTTTCTATAGTGATGGTGAACATTTTTTCATGCATCTGGTGGACATTTGTATGTCTTCTTTGAGAAATTTCTGTTCAGGAGCTTTGCCCATTTTAAAATTGGCTTGTTTACTGATATTACGTCGAGGTTATTACATACTTTGGATATTAACTTACAAGGTATATGGTTTATAAATATTTTCTCTAATTCTGTGGGTTGTCTCTTCAGCCTGTTAATTATTTTTATTTTGTGCAGAATCTTTTTAGTTTGATGCCATCACTTTTGTCTATTTGTGCTTTCATTGCCTGTGTTTTCAGTCATATCCAGAAAAATTTTTGCCCAGATCAGTGTCATTTAGCATTCCAGACCGATGTAGTTTAGCATTCCCCCATTTTATTCTAGTAGTTTTACAATTTCAGGACTATATTTAAGTCATTAATCCATTTTGAGTTGATTTTTATATAAGAAGTGAGATAAAGGTCCAATTTTATTCCTTTGCTTGTAGATATCTAGCTTTCCCAAGAGCATATACTGAAAACACTGTTTTTCCCCATTTTGTACTCTTGGCACCTTTGTTGAAAATCAATTAACCATAGATGTGTGGGCTTATTTCTAGGCTCACTGTCCTATTTGATTGATGATGTATCTGTGTTATGCTGTTTTGATTACTATAGCTTTGTAATTTGTTTTCAAATCCAGTAATGTGATGTTTCTAGCTTTGTTCTTTTGGGTCAAGATTGCTTTGACTTCAGGATCTTTTGTGATTCCATACAAACTTTAGGATTGCATTTTCTATTTCTATGAAGAAATACATTGGAATTTTCACAGAGAATGCATTGAATTTATAGATCACTTTGGACAGTATGAACTTGAATTACACTTTAAACCAAATATAGCTAACCCACATATAAAGAATATTCCACTCAACAGTAGCATATTATACTTTCTTCTCAAGCTCACACAGAAAATTCTCCAGGCATATATATGTTAGGTCACAAGACAAATTTTAACAAATTTAAAAAGATTTAAATTATGTCAAGTATCCCTGTGTGTGGCAATGATATGAAGCTAGAAATCAATAACAATAAAAATCTTGGAAAATACACAAATACGTGGAAATTAAACACCATGCTCCTAAACAACCTTTATGTCACAGAAGTAATCAAAAAGGAAATAAATATCTTGAGACAAATGGAAACATAAACATAGCACACCCCAAAATTATGGAATGCAGCAAAAGCAGTCCTAATAAGGACATTTATAGCATTAAATGCTTATATCAAAAAAAGAAATATCTCAGATAAATAATCTAACGTTAAGCCTCAGGAAACTAGAAAAAGATGAAAAAACTAAGCCCATAATTAGCAAAAACAATTAAATACAAAAAAGGAAACAGTAAAAACCAGAACAGATTTAAATGAAATAGAGACTACGAAACAATAGAAAAATCAACAAAATGAAGAGTTGGTTTTTTGAAAAGATAAACAATATGGACAAATTGTTAGATTAAGTAGGGAAGAAAGATGACTCAAATAAATAAAATTAGAAATATAAGAGCACACATTATAACTGATACTACAGAAACATTTATGAACAATCATATAATAACCAATTGGATAATCTAGAAGAAAATGATAAATTTCTAGACACATGGAACCTACCAAGACTGAATCCTGAAGAAATGGAAAATCTAAGAACAAAATAAAATAAGATTGAATCAATAATAATAAGTCTTCAATTAAAAAAAAAAAAAACAACAAAAAAAACACACCCTTGACTGGATGGCTTCACTGCTAAATTCACTCAAACATTCAAAGAAGATCTGGTGCCAATTGTTGAACTTTTCCAAAAAAATGAAATGGAAGGAATACTTTCTAAACTCTTTTTATGAGGCTGGAATTATGCTGACAACAAAGTCAGACAAGGGCACTGCGAGAAAAATATTTACAGGTAATTATTTCTGATGAACACAGATGCAGATTTCTTCAAGAAAATATTAGCAAACTGAACTGAAACACATTACTTCAAAGACTCATTTTCAAGTGTACGCAGCACATTCTCCAGGCATATGTTAGGTCACAAGACAAATCTGAATACATTTAACAAGATTTAAATTATATCAAGTATCTCTATGTGTGGCAATGATATGAAACTAGAAATTGATAACAAGAAAAATCTTGGAAAATACACAAATATGTGGAAATTAATAATTACCACCATAAAGCAGTATTTGTCATTGGAATACAAAGATGGCTCAACATATGCAAATCAGTCAATGTGATACACAACATTAATAAAATGAAAGATGAAAATTGTATGACCATTTAATCGTCATAGAAAAACCATTTGACAAAATTCAACATCATTTTATGGAAAAAGTTTTCAACAGCTTAGATATAGAGGGAGTGTACCTCAACACAATAAAGGCCACATATGACAAACTTGTAGCTAGCATCATTCTCAATGGTGAGAAGTTAAAAGCTTTTCCTTCAATGTCAGAAATAAGATAAGGATGCCCACTCTCACCACCTGTGTTCATTATAGTACTGGAAGTCCTAGCCAGAGCAATTAGGAAATAGAAAGAAATACAGGCATTCTAGTAGGGAAGAAAGAAGTAAAATTGTCTGTATTTGTTGATGACATGATCTTATACGTAGAAAACCCTAAAGATGCCACTAAAGAATCTGTTAGAATTAAAATTGAATTAAGTAAAGTTACAGGATACAATATTAATATACAAATTAATAGTATTTTTATGTACTAATAACAAATTATCTGAAAAGGAAGTTAGAAAAACAGTTCCATTTACAATAGCAACAAAGATTAAATACTTAGTTCTAAATTCAGCAAAGGAAGTAAAAGTCCTGTACACCAAAAACGCTGATGAAAAAGTTAAAGAAGACACAAATAAATGGAAAGATATCCTGTGTTCATGATATATAAAAATTAATATTGTGAAAATGTCTATACTACCCAAAGTGATTTATAAATTTGATACAATCTCTATCAAAATGCCAATATCATTTTTCACAGTAATAAAATCAATCTTACATTTGTATGGAATCACAAAAGACCACAAATACCCAAAACAATCTTGAGTAAAAAGAACAAAGTGGAGGCATCACACTTCTTGATTTCAAACCATATTATAAAGAACTTATAATCAAAATAGCATGGTGCCTGCATATAAACAGGCATATTGACCATAAAACAGTATCCAAAACCCATAAATATGCCTATGCATTTATAGTCAAAATATTTTTGTGTCAGTTCTGATGGCTACATTTTTATTAATTTATCCATTCCATCTGAATAGTCAAACTCACTGCAAAAATGCTATTCACAAATTTCGTTTTTTAATTACTAAAGTCCCTATTTCCTGATTATTAAAAATTTGTGTTGTCTCTCATTCTTTCTTTTTAAAATAGCCTGTTGAGGTATAATAAGCAAACAATAGACTGTTCATATATTAAAAATATACAGTTTAATAAATGTCAAGATGTATGATAAATGAACACTACAATCAGGTAATGAACATTCCCATCACTTCCTAATTTCCTCATATCTCTTTTTAATCCCTCCATCCTAACTGTCCCAATACCACTCCTTTTTCTGGACAAAGCCTAATCTCATTTCTGTTGCTATAGATCAGTTTCCATTTTCTAAAATTTGTATAAAGGAATCATATATTATTATCTTGTGTTTGATTTCTTTTACTCAGCAAAATTATTATGAGATTTATATATGTTGCTCAATGTATCAATTGTTCCTTTCTTTTTATTTCTGAGTAGTATTCTATTGTATGAATACACCATCATTTGTCTATCTAACATATTGTGGGTGGGCATTTCAATTGTTTATAGTTTCTGGCTATTACATGTAACGTGTTCTGAACATTCATGAACAAGTCTATTTAAAGACATGTGCTTTCATTTCTCTAGAGTAAATACCTAGTAGTGGAATAGTTTCTCATATGGCAAGTGTATGTTTAACTGTTTAAGAATTTGCCAAAGGGCTTTCCAAAGTGGTTGTGCCACTTTGCATTCCCGAAGGCAGTATATAAAAGCTCTGGTTTCTCCACATCCTTAGTCTTTTAAAATATAACCATTCTTGTGATATCCCTTTGTGGTTTGAATTTGTGTTTTCCCAGTGATAACTGGTGTTGAGCATCTTTCAATGTATTCATTTCCCATCTGAACCTTTCACTTGTACAGATCTTTGTCGGTTCAAATCTTATATCCATTTGTTTTCTAAACTTTTTTTTATTACTGAGTTCTGAGAAATTTTTATGTATTATAGCTATATCTCCTTTATCAAATATGTGATTTGCAGATATTTTCTCCCAGTACGGCCTATATGTTCATTCTCTAAATACAATCATCTTTGAAGAATAGAAGTTTTACATTTTGATGAAGTTTAACAGTTTTTTCTATGGATTGTACATTTGCATTTTATCATAGCAATTTTTGCCTAACTCAAAGACACAAGGAATTTCTCCAATGTATTATTCTAGAAATTTTATAGTTTTAGGCATTCCAGTTAGGTTTAGAATCTATTTTGAGTTAATTTTTATATTGTGTGAGCTGTGGGTTGGAGTTTATTATTTTGTGTATGGATATCCAATGGTTCCAGCACTATTTGTTGAAAAACTATTCTTTTCTCTACTGAATTGCCTTTGCATCTTGTAGAAAATTTGTTGTTCATAAATGATTGAGTCAATTTTGCAGATCTTGTTGTGAAGACAGGGTAATAGATGAGTGAACCAAATAGTGAAGCAAACTCATCTATTTCCTGTCTTTACAACAAGACTACACTGGCTTGCTTACCATAGCTTTATAATAAGTAAGTAATGTTTGTCCTCCAAAATTGCTCTTATTTTTCAAAATCATTTTAGATATTCTAGGTCCTTTGAATTTCCATATGTATGTTAGAATTAGGTTGTCAATTGCCAGAAATCCTGCTGGGATTTTGATTGGAGGTGCATTCAATTTGTAGATCAATTTTGGGAGAATTGAGATATTAATACTGTGAAGGTTTCCAACATATGAACAAAATATAGCTCTCTGTTTATTTTAGGTCCTCTCTAATTTCTGTCAGCAATGTTTTTAGTTTTTAATATTTAAGTCTTGCACATCTTTTGTCAGATTTATCCATAAGTATTTTATAAATTTTATACTACTTTCAATTGTATTAAACATTTCATTATCTGGATGTTTGTTGTCAGAGTATAGAAATAAAATTGATTTCTGTGTATTAATCTTGAATTCTACAACCTTACCAAAATCACATATTAATTCCAGTGAATTTTTTTTGTAGATTTCTTTGGATTTTCTCCATGGACAATTGTGTTGTCTGTGAATGAAGACAATTGTATTTCTTCATTACCATCTCTTTATCACTTTTTCTTGACTTTATGTCTTAGCTAGAACCTCCATTGCAATGTTTAATAAGAGTGATGAGAACAGACATTTTTTCCTATTTCCTGATATTAAGGGAAAAACACACAATCTTTTATCATTAAGTATTTCAGCTGTAGGTGATACAGACAGGAGGCAGAGAAATACTGGGTAGAAGAGGTTGGTTCCCCAGCAAAGGCCCCACCCTGAATCCTGGAAACCCTCGGCCCTAAATGGGAACAGGCATTTGTCTTTTCATGCCCCAAAGTTGCCTTTTGGCCTGCCATGCCCCCCTATCCTGTACCCATATAAACCCCAAACCCCCGGCTCCACGAGGAGACAAACAGAAGAGCAGAAGAATGGCAGAATGGCACGATAGAGAGAAGGACCGTCCGAATGTCGAGAGGAGTTTGGCTGGGGATAGTCAGGGGCAGATAATCTTCCCACTCCATTACATTTCCAGCTCCCTATCCATCCCGCTGAGAGCCACCTCCACCACTCAGTAAAACCCCTGCGTTCATCCTTCAAGTACGTGTGCGACCTGATTCTTCCTGGAAGCCGAACAAGTACCTGGGTACCAAGAAGGCACTGAGCTGGTTAACACTTAAGCCATCCCGGATGGCAAGGCTAAAACAGCGCACTGTAACACAGGCCCACTTGGGTTCTGGGAGTTGCAGACACCCAACCCTGGATGTTGCCATGGGGCCGGAGCTCAGGGGCACTCACCTTGGCTCCAGCACCTGCCCGATTGCATGCTCCCTCTTCTGTAGGGGATTTGAGCAGGGCATGGTGGCTGAGCAGATGAGCCACACCCCTGTTGCAAGTTCTGTGAGGGACGTCAAGGAACTCTCCTATTTCATAGGTTTTTCACAGATCCCCTTTATCAAGTTAAGGTAGAATTTTCTTCTTTTGCTAGTTTGAGTTTGAACAGTAATGGATAATGGATTTGACAAATACCTTTTCTGTTTCTATGAAGATAATCATATAGTCTCTATTCTTTAGTTTGTTAATATGGTGAATTACACTGATTGATTTTCAAATATTAAACCACTTTGTATCCTTGGGAAAAACCCCACTTGGTCACAGTATATTGTCATGTTACATATTGTTGGATTTGCTCTCCTAATATGGTGTTAGGAATTTTGCTGTGTTCAGCCAGGTGCAGTGGCTCATTCCTATGATCCTAACACTTTGGGAGGCTAAAGTGGGTGGATCATGAGGTCAGGAGATCGAGACCATCCTGGCCAAGATGGTGAAACCCCGTTTCTACTAAAAAAACCAAAAAACAAAAAATCAAAAATTAACCAGGCTTGGTGGCGTGCACCTGTAGTCCCAGCTACTCAGGAGGCTGAAGCAGGAGAATTACTTGAGCCTGGGATGCAGAGGTTGCAGTGAACCAAGATCACACCACTGCACTCCAGCCTGGGCCACAGAGCAAGACTCCGCCTCAAAAAAAAAAAAAAAAAAAAAAAAAAAAAATTTTGCTATCTTCAGAAGGATATGAATCTGTAATTTTCCTTTTTGGTAATATCTTTGTGGAGGTATCAGAATAATTCTGGCTTCATAGACTGTGTTGAAAATATTCCCTCCTTTTAAATTTCCTGAAATAATTTTAGTAAAATTAATACTACTTCTTCCTAAAATGTTGGTAGTGTTTACCAGAAAGCCATCTGGGCCAAAAGTCGTTTTTGTGGGAAGATTTTTAACTACAAGTTACATTTCATCTATATATCTATGTGTAGCTATCTACCTATTTATCTATCTGTTATCAATCATTATGCAGGTTATTGATTTTTTCTGGATTGAATTTTGGTACTTTATGTCTTTTAAGAAGTTGTCTTTTTTGCTCAGTTGTCTCATTTGTTCTTGATCAGTCTGCTGAGAGATTTATTAAATTTGTTGGTCTTTTCTAAGACTCAACTTGTGGTTTTCTTAATTTTCTTTATAGGTTATCTGTTTTCTATTCTATTAGTCTTTCTTCTGATCATTTTTTTTTCCTTTTTGTTTTTCAAGATGGAGCTTTAGGTCATTGGATTTATACTTTACTCTTTTAATGTAAGCATTTAAAGATATCTGTTTCTTCTAAGCACTGTTTTAGCTTTATCCATAATTTAGGTTATGTTGTTATTTTTGTTCAGTCTCACATATTTAACATTTCTCTCTCTCTCTCTTTTTCTTATTTATTTATTTATTTATTTTGACCCATGGATATTTTGTGAAGGTGTGATTGTATTAGTCCATTCTCATGCTGCTGATAAAGACATACCCAAGTTTGGGGAAATTTAGAAAAGAAAGAAGTTTAATTGGCCTACAGCTTCATGTGGTTAGGGAAGCCTCACACTCATGGTGGAAGGCAAGGAGGAGCAAGTCACGTCGTAAATGGATGGTAGCAGGCAAAGACAGAGCTTGTGCAGGGGAGCTCCCCCTTATATAATCATCAGATCTCATGAGACCTATTCACTATCATGAGAACAGCAAAGGAAAGGCCTGCCCCCATGATTCAATTACCTCCCACCAGTTCCCTACCACAACACATGGGAATTCAAGATGAGATTTGGTGGGGACACAGCCAACCCATATCAATGGTTTTTAAAAAATTGCTAAATATTTGATTTTTACCTTAGCTACATTATTATTCTTGATTTCTCAATAATCCCATTATGGTTAGAGCACGTTTTGTGCAATTCCAGTATTTCAAAATATACTGAGACTTATTTTATGGTTCATTATACAGTGCATCTTGACAAATTTTCCATCTGCTCTTGAAAAGAATGTGTACTCTGAAGGCTTTGAGTATAGTGTTGTATAATTTTCAGCCAAGTCATAGTGGATAATAATGTTATTTGGCTGTTCTCTGTTCTTTCTCATTTTTTTCTGGTTGTCTTTTAAAAAATTCCTGAGAGGCTGGGTGTGGTGGTTCAGACCTATAATTCTAGCACTTTGGGAGGCCAAAGTAGGTGTACTGATTGAGCCCAGGAGGTCAAGACCAACTTGGGCAACATGGTGAGACACCATCTTTACAAAAAATACAACAAAATGGCTGGGTTTGGTGGTACGTACCTGTGGTCCCAGCTACTTGGGAGGCTGAGGTGGGAGGATTGCTTGAGCCTGGGAGGCAGAGGTTGAAATGAGCCAAGATTGCCTTATTGCACTGTAGCCCAAGCCACAGAGCAAGACCCTGTCTCCAAAAAAAAAAAAAAAAAAAAAAAAAAAAATTCCTGAGAAAGGATAATTCAACTATCCAAATATGATTGTAAATTTGTCTAGCTCTCTTTTTATTAATTTTGTCAATTTCTTGTTTATGTATTTTGGGGCTCTGTTAGATATGTGCATGTCTATGATTTTATGTCTTGTGAAATCACTATTTTTTCATTATGAAATGTTCTTCCTTGCCTTGAAGTGGCTATATATTATTAATATAACCACTCTAACCTTACCTGGTTTACATAATATATATCTGTCCATTCTTTTCCTTTTAATCTATCTGTATTTTAAAATTTAAAGTATACCTCTTGCAGAATAGTTATGTCTTGCTTTTCCAAATATTAAAAAAAACCCTGGCATTCCTAACTGGAATCCTTAGTTCATTTGCATTCAATGAAATTTTCACATGCTTGGATTTTTGTCTACCACTTCACTACTTGTTTTATACTTTTACGATGTTTTTTTTTTTAATTTCTCTGGTATTTTGTTATCTGACTTTTTTGGGTTAATTGCATTTTTAAAAAATATTTTACTCTGATTTATCTATTCATTTTAAAATTATACTACTTTGGAACATTTAAAATGGTTGCTCCAAGGCATAAAATACACATTTCTAACTTTTCACATCCACTGGAAAATGTAAAACCCTTGCAATCATATAGGTCTTTTTTTCTCACTCTGCTTTGGCTATCATTGTCATATATAGTACATCTATGTATGATATAATTGTATCTGTCAGATTTACATGTTTTTACTTTGCTCATTAAGCATTTAAAGCTATTTCCTTATAAACATTGCTGTAGCTGAGTCTCATTTATAATATGCTTTTTTTTTTATAATTCAATATAAAACATTTTACATCTCTCTTGAGAGTTTCTTTGATTTGTACATCTTTTTGATCCATAGCTTTTTGTTTTTGTTTTAAAACATTGGAACACACACACACACACACACTATAATTTTTGTTGTAAATAGTGATGTGATATCAAATTATATAAAAAAGTTGTGTTTAACCACCTCAACTCAACTTCTGATGCTCTTATTTTCTCTATAAGACCTGAGATTTCATTTGGTATCACCTCTCTTCATTGAAAAAGACTTTCTTCATGATTTCTTATAGTGTTAGTCTGCTGAGGATGAATATTCTTAGTGGTAGTTTGTTTCAAGACTGACTTTGTTTCCCTTCATTCTTGTAGGATATTTTCACTGGATTTATAATTCTTAGTTCTCAGTTTTACGTTGTAGCACTGCAAATATTTGCTACAGTTTCTTCTGACCTCTATTTTTTGTTTGCCTTGTTTTTATATGTAGGTAATGTGTCTTGGCGCACTGCTTTTAAGATTTTCATGCCATTTTGGAAGTTCAGTGGTTTAACTCTGATATGCTTGGACATAATTTTTTTTTTTTATTTACCCTGTTTGGGGCTTGCTGAGATTCTTAAAACTGTGAATTATGTCTTCCACAAAATTTTGGAAGTTTCTCACCAATATTTCTTATATATCAAGATATATATTTAGGTATAATATATAATGTAATATATATAAGATATATATCTAATATATGATATATAGTTTAATTTATATATATTTGCATATAATGGAATTATATATAGATCAATTTGCATATATATGGAGAGAGAGAGATCCATTTCCTTTTTTCTCTCGTTTTGGGAATCAAATTACATGCAAGATATGGTTTTAATAAAGTCCTACAAGTCATTCAGGTTCTACGAAATCATTCTCAATCTTTTTTCTGTTTTCTCTAAATTGAACAATATTTATTGAGCTCTCTTCAAGCCCACTGTTATTTTCTTCTGTAAATCTAATCGACTTCTAATCCCTAAAGGAAGTATATTTTTAAAAATAATCTTATGCTTTTTAGTTCTATAATTTTTATTTGTTTTTTATATTTTCCATTTTTCTGCTGAGATTCCTTTTTTCTTCATTAATTATAAACATGTTTTTAAATAGTTTGTGACAATGGTCATACTCGCTACTTTAAAATTCCTTTCTGCCAGTTCCATCTTCTGTGACATCTTAGTATCAATGTACATTGTCTTTTCTCTTGTGTATGAGTCATTTTTTTCTGTGTCTCACATATCTAATAACTTTGAATTGTATCCTCAACATTGTGACGTCTCTGAAGTCATTTGTCTTTCTTTTTAAAACATTAAGCTTTGTTTTAAGCCATCTGGACTCAAACTCTAAACTCCATCTTTCCTGCAGTAGCAGAAACTGAAAGCTTTGATTGATGTTTTAGTCTTAGCTATGTGTATCGGTCAGTTTGAGCTGCTACAATAAATTACCATGAGGTAGGTGTAATTATCCCCAGTCATGGAAAAGTCAAAGCATGGACCACTCTCCCTGGGTTGTTCCCTTCTCTCAAATTTTCTCTTCACTTCAGTCCCTTCTGTGGGTTCATGTTCATTTTCTACTAGGTGGGATGCTTGCACTGATTAATAGCCTGAAATATTTGCCTTCTTATTGATTGTTATAGAACCTCTTTTAAAGTTAAAAAAAAAAAAGCATATTCCACAGAGAAGTGGATTTAATTTTTCTTTTTTTAATGAACGAGCTATATAATTATGTTGATTCAGGCAATCAAAACTCATTGGACTTCAATTCTGATAATCAGGAAATGTTTGGTCTTGTATATTGAGAGAACGGGGAAGCTATTTGTTGTGTGTAATGTAACCTTTTGACTCATATATTTTCCCTGGAGGCTTTAATGGTAGAGCACTCAGAAGTATTTGGTTTAGTTCTTATCTCAAATATGCTATCTAACAAAACACTTCAGTTTCTGCTTTATACTTCCATTGGTTGGTGTTAAAATTAGCTTAGAAATACCAAACATTAGAGTGTTTGAATTCGAAACGTATATAAACATGTTACTGGAAAGAGTATATTTACTTTTAAATGTTCTCATAAAATGTATTGGAAAAGGGCTACTGTGTAGTTTAGTGTGAACTGTGTGACTAATTTGTTTAAAATGTAAATGCAAAGTATTTGAATGTAATTATTGACTGTCAAATTGATGATTACTGATTAATATTATTCATCAATGCTGCGATGGTTAACATGGATGCCAAATTAGTAATAAAATCAGGAAGCTGTGACTTTGGAAAGGGGATGAAATCAGTATAGATTGATGTTTTAGAAAAAAAATTTCCAGTTTCATAAAATGTCATTAGCAACACAAAAGAGTAAATAGTGTACACCAATACATGTTCTTTCAGCTGCTTTGTTTCTTAATATAACTTTTATTGTTAAATTCTGCATTTCTAATCTGACAGTATTCTTCAGGGAAAGAATTGAAAGGAAATTCTAAAAGAATTTCAGAAAACTTTTTTAATTGTTCAGAACTTACTGTAAATGCCTTTTAAAATTCAGATTCACCTTTGTTAATTAGATTCCTCTGTGTGTGTGTGTGTGTGTGTGTGTGTGTGTGTGTGATGGAATCTCGCTCTGTCGCCCAGTCGCCCAGACTGGAGTGCAGTGGTGCTATCTGGGCTCACTACAAGCTCTGCCTCCTGGGTTCACGCCATTCTCCTGCCTCAGCCTCCCGAGTAGCTGGGACTACAGGCACCTACCACCACGCCCCGCTAACTTTTTTTGTATTTTGTTTTAGTAGAGACAAGGTTTCACCATGTTAGCCAGGATGGTCTCCATCTCCTGACTTCGGTCTCCCGAAGTGCTGGGATTACAGGCGTGAGTCACCACGCCCGACCAGATTCCGTTTTTAATCTTGAAAACAAACTTAAAAAATTCTGCGCTATTGTTAACAGGAAATTTTGAGGCTTATAGTGTTTATTAATGTTCACACTTAGAGTTACATCATTAAAAATACTTGATTTATACCTTCCTAAATAATTTATTTTGATGTTTATTCCAATATGTACATTTCCCATTTATAAAGAGAAACACAAAATTGAGTCTGATTTCCAGATCATTTTGGTTATTAAAACAACTCTTATACCACATGTAAATGGAAGTTACAGTATAAGGTACATAGTGAATAGGGCAATCACAAATATATTACTGTCTATTAGAACATTTAATAAAGATGGCAATGAATATATATATATATATATGAGATATATAAAATCAAATATACTAAGATGGAAAAGCAAATGTATTTAACAAATCAAATATATACCACTGATGTTCTATAAAATGACTACCTAGTGAAAATCTTCAAAAAAAAATCTCAAAATAATCTTTTCCTTGCTTTAGCAAATTTCATGTAGATATTGCTTTAGCAAATTTCATGGTGGATATACTAAATAAGTATTAAACATGTGTTGCTAGTGTGTATTTTGATGATGCTCATCTTTGCCTAATAAAGCAATACATTTAAGGAGAAAAATGTTTGTCATCCTAGATCCAAGGCATCTAATATATATAATATATATGTGCCATATATAACATTATATAAAAACATATATATGTGATATATATTATGTATCCTATATAATATGCATATAATATATATGCAATTTAAAATGATTAGCATCCTAAAACTATGATCAAGATCTGATCCAACATATATATATAATATAATGCATATAATATATATGCAATTTAAAATGATTAGCATCCTAACAATATTTATGATCCAGATCTGATCCAACCTTTCAGTTAAAAGTTACATAATCTTACACCTCTTGTTTAGTACTAATGCATTGTATAGCTACATGTTAGTGGGTTAATACAAGGAACACATAGCAAAGCAATTAACTAACAATCAATTAAAGTCAGTGGTATGTATGGATAAAGTTGGGAAGTGCCTGGATGGTTAGTTGTTCAAAACCTATAATAGAGTATAGACTGTTAGCTTCCAACATCTTGATGACATAGGTTTTATCTCTCACTTAAAATCTAACTTTTTTGCTTGGAGAGGATAAAATAGTTGAGAAGGTAACAATTATTACCCAAAAACAAAATCTGAAGAAGCAACTCAAAAGCAATGGAAGTATTCATAAGGGGGATACTTGATTCTTACTGAGTTATTGGTTCTCTGCTTTCCATGTCTGTCTAGGCCAGTACTTATTTTCATGGTTAATTTACATCTCAGCGACTTCATATTTTTAGAAGTAATGATAATTTAATTCCAAAGGTAAAATACTAATATGAAATGTGGTATGATTACTTGAATAACACATGCAATTACTTTTAACATCTCAATTAATGTGGAAGATGCAGCTTGTTTTTTATGGGAAATTTGTAGGCTTAGAAAACTATAATTCATTATATTAATAGAATATGTGAGCAAGAAGCATACATTTTTATTATTGATTTTTTTTACTTCCTTATTTAACAAGAAATATGGAATTAAAGCTTTATAGTGAATTGGAATGGGAAAGCATATGAATAGGAAAAGTTTGATTCAAAGCAGTTATAAGGATGGGATGTAGAAGGATCTCTGCTCCAGATAGAAGCTATGAAATAGTAAGAGGGAAAACTGCCTAGGACCTGTGTGTCTTCCATGAGGGAGTGGAATGAAGAACTTTTCAGAGGTTCTGCCATAATTATGGTTCTACGCTAATGAACTGATTATTCATTTTGTTCTTGAAGCCCTTGGGGGAAAAAAAAGGAGAAACATCTCTATTATATTTAAAACTTAACCTCATTACAGAAAACCCCAAAATATCTAATTCAGATTATTTCCTAAAACATCAATTCTTTTCCCCTGTAGTCACCAGATTGGTTAGTTGACCCAGAGAATGAGGAAAGGCACAAAAGGTCCTGTTTTTCTTGGTCTCTCACCAGTCCAAGAACATAGAGGGAGCAGTTGTTTTTTCTTCCTACTTATTCAATTTTTGAATCAACAACTTTCATTTAGAACTGGAGTTCCTACTATTATACTGAATATAGTGAAGGAGGTTACCAATCGAGTGCAGTACAATTTGAGAATTTTGATGCACAAGAATTCAGGAATGTGGCAGTCTAGTTGTGATCTAAGCCCTCTCCCCAGATGCCTCATTCAGTGGTCAATGGTGACCATTCACTCTCCTCCTGCTGAATGCCTGTCAAAGACCCTCGTCAGCAACCCAGAAGAAACGACAAATTCATTTATGGGTAACTGTGCTGTTTGCAAGCATCACTTCTTACCATCCCTATGGTGCAGATAAACTTACTGCACAAACGCAGTGGTCTTTATCTGCTCCTGCTGTTTAGTGGAAATAGCGTTTTCTCAATCTCTTCTGAGTTAACCACTGCTCCTCCTTTAACATTTAGCAAGATGGCACATCTTTCAGGAAATCTTCCCTGACTCCTTGGTTTTGGTTAGGTGCTCCTTTCGGGTGTTCCCATGGAAACACTAACATAATGTGTTTATAACTATCTGTTATGGGGACTGTTGTCCAGTGAATTATAAATTGCATAAGGTCAGCGAATATGTCCTCACTTTTGGATTTCCATGGTCCAGGATTGATCCTGGGCAACAAAGAATTCACGATAAAGCCCTGGTGAATGAATCAACAATTGAATTCCAATAAATGATTTACTTAAAAGGCAAATTAGTGATGATATATTTTAGGAGGTTTTACTGAGTAAAAGAGATTGAACTTTCCCATGAATGCGTCATTTGAATAACAATTTTTAAATTAACAGGTTAGAGGAGATAATTTAGCAGCTATTGGTTGGCACAGTGTCCTCTTTTATCATAATTTTTCATTCAAATTCTTGTTCTTTTTGTGAAAGGATGATATTGTGAAGGTGTACACCCTTTATTTTTATAATCCCTGCAATTCCTTTATTTCTTAGTTCTTTTCAAACTAGGCCTTGGCTTTAAAGCCCTGCCATGGGAAAAGAAGGTGATAGCAGAAATTCAAAGTAAAACAGAAAAAATCATAGGTTTTATTATTCTTATTACATCACAAAGATAGATAAACTCTCTCATAGGACTGGTTGAAGAAAAGATAACAACTAACTAGAGTAGGTGTTGTGAAAGAATCGTGTCTCTGGAAGGAATCTGTTTCTATTTCTATTACATTGAGTTCTAACCACACAAACAAATCTTCAGACTTATTTAGGGATCTGAGGGCAGGAAGAGAACCCAGGAAGCCAATGCAGTCCTCGTTTCATGTTTCCCTGTGCCATGTGAGCAAGGTTTGATAGCAGAGGAATACTGACTAATTGGCATGTATGGGCATAGAGAAGTTGGGAACAGCCACCTAGATTGCTGCCGCTTAGAGTGGTGTCAGGGAGCAGGTGAGGTTTTTAGCTGAGTTGGAAGGCTTGGCTTGAAGGTGTCTGGTGGTAGATGGAAAAGGCAGCCACAAATGATAGCACAACCAAGCTGAAGGACCGGAAGAAATGGGAAGAAAAATTAATGCCGGCAAAGACTAGGGGTCAAAGGCCTCCTCCACAAGTTGTTGATGTTGTAAGACAGCCTCTCCTCTGTAGACAGTAAAAGTCAAAGCTTCGCCTGAGAAAAGATCAAGGGAACTGTGCAGCTTTAACTTGTACCTCAACTGACTGTGATGAACAGAAATACTTGATGCTATCTACCTTTATTTGGAATGGGGGCTTGAATTACAGAATAATTTTCAGAGAGATCAAAAGTTACATTTGCAGTTCTGAGTTCTTGGTGTGACATTATCTTACTCATTATATTAGTTTCATTAAGATCCAGTTCTCTAAAATGAAAAGAAAAAAAAAATTGTAATAACTTCAAGATTGGGATCCATTAGTCTCACACAGAATAGTCCGTTAATGCTGACAAACATATTTTCCCATTTATTGCCAACAGTATGTTATTTCCGCACTTTCTCTATACTGTCTATATTAAATTTCTGTGTCTGCCTCTCTTTCTCTCCCTCTCCCCCGCTCGCTCTCATACTCACACACCCTATACAATATAGCTCACCTTACTGAAATAACAAATAATCTGAAGATGTTATGTATTCTATCAAATCCACAAAATAAGTTGCAGAGATAGGATATAGATTGAGGTCTGTCTCTCTTCAGAGATTTTGTACTTTTCATTTATTATTGTGACCTGCAAGAATTGATACTTCCTCAAACATTACCTTGTTACTTTTTCTTACTAATAGTTGGCAAATGATAAAACCTTCAGCTTACAGATGACTGTTCTACAAAATGTTGAATGGAAAAGTGCCTTGATGGCTTAAGTAATCTGTTAACAGTAAAAAGATTGATTTATTGTAATATTGTTATTTATTGAAGTTATGAGATGGCAGGAGAGAGTACAATAGGGTATTGAATTTTTATCTAGAGAAAGAAGGCATTGTGTTATAAATTTTTTAAGTTCAATTTTTAAAATTACAATAACATATCAAGATTCATGTTAGAAGTATTAAAAATTCAAAGATTCAGCCATTTCAGTTGTCAAGATACCATAACATGTACAATCACAAATTTTAAAAAGAAAAAAAGAGTTTGTCAAAAGATGAAATGGCAAGAAGCCTTAGAGTAGGTGTAACAGTTTGACAGTATGTGTGGTGGTCGTTATCACATTCCTCTGCAGGATGCCACACATCCCTGTGCCTTGTCTTCCTGTCATTAAATAATACAAAGTGACTTTTTTGGGTCTCCTAAATCTTTGTTTTCTTTAGCAAATATTCAGTTGTAAAAAAAGACCATAAAAGGAACATGTTTCCTAAAGTCTTTACTTCTGAACATTAATAAAATATTCTGTCAACATTATTAATTATTTTTATTTTTAAACATGTAAAGGTTGTGTAGTTTACACATGGTATTTACTATTGGATTTTGTAGAATCAATTTACTTAGTAGAAATACCCTTAGTTTGTAAACAACTCATCTAATTTTCATTTAACTATGTAACTACCACATAAAAATTGATTATTCTATTATAAAATCCTACTGTTACTGATTTCAGCATTCTATATTTCCAGTGATATATAAATGATGGAGAAATCAATGCTGTTGTAACTAAGTTAATGGAAGTATAAGAGTCGCATTTGATGTTGATTTCTGTGTTCCATGAAGAGAAAGAGACTGTGTAAATATATATGTTCTTACACTGTCAATATATATGTTGACAGAATATTATAAAATGTTAGTTCAATAACTGTGCAGACCTATATTATCAGCAAATCATAGCACACAGCCAATTCTCCTAACTATAGTCAATGTCCATTTAAGACAGCTGGTTTTCCAACCATTTTTAATATTTTCTGGGTTTAGAAGTTTTCCAAGTCCTCATAAGTACAGCTTATTTCAGTGGTTGATTTTTTATTGGTCTCTATGTATAATATTTTTGAATAACAATAACTCCAAAAGGTGAAGATATAAAATATTTGTAATGATATTAAGCAAATGAAGAGCAGCAGATGTATTATTAACATAACATAGAAAATGGACAGGATCGATTAGAAAAGGTCCTACAGGGAGCACTCATAAAAGTTTTCATCTGACCTTTTGTCCAATTATATTTAATATTCTGAAAGAATGGAAACAATCTCTTTTAAAATTTTATAGCACTCAGGGCCTACACTAAATCTTTCATATGTTTTCGTATTATTCATGTGCATAAATTAAATTTATACTGTAATTATTTCTTTAAAATTGGGTAGACTCCTCCAGTGGCAGTGGTTTTAAAAAGACTCTTTAACTGTGAAACAGAATTCATTGCATAAAATACACTGGAACATTCATATTCAGCTATTACACCACTAGTCTTTCACTTGAATGTGTCTATTTATTAATTTATTTGTCACGAAATTTTTGAAACCTATTTGGTGAAAGCAGAGAAGAGAGAAAAAGGATAACAAATGAGGTTATCAGGGAATGTTATGAAAAGAAGGTTGTGTTTGAGAGAGGTGTGAAAATTTGGAAGAGTGATTATGGCAAATAAGAAAGAATGCTGTTTAGAGATGAGTAAAATTCTGTGAAGAAAAGTGAGGTTGGGAATAATCAGTGATGAAGTCCTTTGCCACAATTTTATGCATTTTTTCAAAAGCTTCAAGTAAGACCAGATAACACGAACTGCAGGTTTTCCCACAGATAACCTGTGAACGGGAGGATTGGGGACCGTTTGGTTGAAATATTTAGTTATGAGATTTAAGATGGGTATAGAATTACATGAAGACAGACTTGTTTTAACATTACAATATATAACTAAACTGTAGTGTAATTAGGCTAAATACGTTTAACTCTTCATAAGTTTATGAAAATGTTTAGAAATAAAACATAAAATTTAAAAATTACATTAAATTTGTACTAAATCTTACATAGTGCCGTATTTATCTACATATGCAAAAATGTACATTGTGTCTCTCTCCTACATTCATAATTATACAGAATTAATCAGTTTGTGATATCTTACTTTTTGCTTCAGATCAATCATTAATTTTGAAGAACTTTAGATTAAAAATGAATAGGCTTCTGTAGATACACTAAAATGTCGGATTCTGGTGAACATTTTCACAATCTTGGCTGTTTGGTCAATCAGGTTTTAAAATACCTGGAGTTTTTTTGTTGCGTTTGTTGTTCATGAAATTTTCGTGTGTCTGTATATGCATTCATTCAACAAATGTTTATTGAGCTTCTGTTAGCAGGTGTAGTGCTAGACATCCTGAATATAGTTGTGAACAAAACAAACCTAATATCTGTTCTCAATCTTAGAAGCTGATGCTAAATTAGGGGCTCTGTAACTAATTAATCACTTACAAGTCAAACCATTTTAATTATTTGGATATCTTGCTTATTATAGTTAATAGCTGTTACTTAGCCTTTGCATCTGGAGTCATCCTAGCTCCACTAGAAACAGGCAACTCGATTGAATTACAGCATGTTCACCTGCTTTTGTAACAATGGTATAGCTAACCTTTAATTCCTAACATTAAGTCTTCGTATTCTTTTCTCTACAATATGCTAACGGATGTCTGGAACCTCAATTCTTTGAAGTGGGGATGGCATTGGTTTTAACTTGGGGGTAACTAACCTAGAGTACCATTATGAATGTAGTGAGATTTTCAAGCCTGCAGATTGTCTGCTAAGGGCACCTACATCAACATTTAGCTCACTCAAGTCCCCTCAAACTCAATATGTACAAATATACTCTAGTGTTTGTTATTAAATGTGCACACATTTCCATTTATATCAGTCTGATCAAAATAATTATATGTGGTTATTTTAAACATTATTTAAAGAATGTAAAGTAATCCTGAAAATGTCAAATGAGTATTACAATAACTTCAGAAGGCCATTGATTCTTTTTGATAAACATACTTATTTGTCTTATAAAATTTATATTTATTATCAAGGAATCAGAGTGCATTTAAGAAATAGATTTTTAATTATTGTACAAAGCAATTAAATATCCAAACCTGTGTTGAATCAGGACTATGAGTCATCTTAGTATGTGAAATAGTAATGTTTTCTGATGGCCAGAACTACATCATCTCTATTGTGAGTTCACTATCTTGTTTGTTACATGGAGAATAAAGTCTTTTATATGTAATTTTTTTAAAAAAATTATTTTAAGGCAAAACTTTAGTTTTATTTTTTGCAGTGCTGCAGAATCAATTCTCCTGATAAAATAACTATTATAGGGTCCCTATGATGAAATAACACGCATCCTGGGTAAATTATGACAAATATAAAGTTTATTGCAGTTCAAGAATTGCTAAAATAAGTTAAATCTTAAAGGTGCCTAAAATAAAATGAAATGATAAAATAAAGCAGTTTGCCCTGAAGGACAGTGTGTACTTCAGTGGCATGATGGAAAGATAAATCCATGGGAGTCCAGCAATATAGAGAAGCTGACATTGAAATTCCTATATTAAGCTTGGAACCTTGAAGGGACAAGGGTGTTCTCCAGTTGATAAAACCTTCTAAAACCAGGAAAGGCAAATGCAAATTCAAATTCAAGAGAAAGCATCTTTCATTTAACTCCAAATCAATCTCACAGATTATATTTTAAAGTGAGTTTACTTTAGGAAACAAAATTACTAAGTATGGCAGAGAATAAGTCACCATGGTTGAGATATAGGGAAATAACAATAGATTTATTTCCCCCAATGACTTCAGATATTAAAATCATCAAATTTAAGATATAAATTACTTTGACTGAAGCATATAAAGGGATAAAAGTAAAATGGAACTGATATAATTACAGGAAACAGTCAATAATGTCTTGGTAGATTTAAAAACTATCCCAATAGAAATTTTAGATACAAAAAAAAGTAATTGTAGAATCCCAGCACTTTGGGAGGCCGAGGCAGGCAGATCACCTGAGGTCGGGATTTCAAGACCAATTTGACCAACATGGAGAATCACCATCTCTACTAAAAATACAAAATTAACTGAGCTTGATGGCACGCACCTGTAATCCCAGCTACTTGGGAGGCTGAGGAAGGAGAATCGCTTGAACCCAGGAGGCAGGGGTTGCAGTGAGCTGAGATTGTGCCATTGCACTCTAGCCTGGGCAAGGAGAGCGAAACTCCATCTCAACAACAACAACAACAACAACAACAACAACAACAAAACAAAAAAAAACTTGAGTGAAAAAGATAGAAGAAGTTTAGTAGAGCGATAGGAAACTGAATGGATAGAGTTTCGGGAGCTAACCAGAATGTAATACAAAATATAAAAGGATGTAGAATATAAAAGAGTAGTTAAGAAATATGTATGCTAAAAGAACAGTAAAAATATCTAACTGGAGTTCTAGAGGACAGATTAAAGAAAATGGTAGAATGGCAATATTTGAAAATATAATGGGTGATGATATTCCAGAAGTAACAAAAAATTTATAGCATACGCTATTAAGGTGTTGAAAGAAATTTATATTTAGGCACTTTTTAGTGAGTTTGAAGAACAAATACAGAATGAAAATTGTCAAAGCAGCCAGTGAGAAAATACACATCATTTACAAAAGAATGACAAATAGATTGGGAGTGGATAGCTCAAGAGTAAAATGAAAACCAAAGAACAATAGATTAATGATCCTTCAAGTGTGAAGAAAAATTAATGTCAACTTTAGAATTTGTATCTGTCAAAAATATCTTCCATGGATGAAGGCAAAATAAATATATTTTTAGATATGCAATATTTAACACATGTTCACCAAAGAAACTTTTAAAATACATATTTTGGGAAGAAATGAAATGACCCCAGATCCCAGGTTTGAGATACGAAACAAAAATCATAGGCAAATAACCTAGATAAAATAATGTAAATAAAATGCTGTTTGTATAAAGTAATAATGATAAGCATGAGAACAATTATTTTTAATTAAATATAAAAGGAAAGAGAATAATGAAAAACCATAGTATATAAGATGGGGTGGATTAGATTTCAAGTGTTGGAAAATCCTTTTACTATTTGTGAGAGGGTTTATCATACTTCTTGACTTTAAACGTGATAAACCAAAATATTAACATATCTGCAACAAGAAAGAACAGAACACTATAGAGAAGGGTTGAGGATTTCTGGGTTGTCGACCTTTGGGGATCCTTTTATCCCCATTTCGGTTCTTGGTGTACCAGACTTTCCCATGTAACAGTCCCAATTTATACTTAACTGGTGAGTTCAACAGAAGTTAACAATCTTCAGGATCATATTTTACTTTCTACTTTTGGCTACCTCAGCTATATTATCATTAGTATAGAAAAATATTTGGTTGTATTTTATATCTCGGGATAAAAATTTAGAGATTTGGACTTATTTTCATTCCTTTTTTGCCTCTGCATTGGAAGGTGAAGTCCTGTCTCCAAATATTTTCAAATTCTTTTTCACAATAAATGGTGTTTAGATTCTATGTTGCTAAAACTTAATAGTGCCCAGTATCCTCTGTTCATTTTAGAATTATGTATTTTACAATTATAATTATATACTTTTCTTTCTTCCAAGTGAGATAAAATGTCTTGCTAGTGCTTACTCTCCTAAAATTCTAATATATTTGCATACAAATAAAATTGTTTTAACTGTTGGAATTATTTTAAAAATATTAATCAAATTATCTATACTAGAACTGGTAACCCAGTTACATATTTATGTCTGTACCTTTACTTTTTCAACTGCATGGTATGTGTTATGACACTTGCCTTGAGGACACGAATGAAATGGATATTTCTAAGTCGTTTCTCCAAAGTCTTTAGTCGTAAGTGTCAAATTATGCTCTCAGCTTAATTTATTTTGTTTAGTAATTCATTGAGCCCTATGGCTTTAAATATCATCTTTAAGCTGGTAAACGTAAAAGGCTTAAACTTGAATTCTCCTCCCCTACCCATCCTGCAATCCTGACCTCTCCATTTGGTGAGCAGTGCTGAGCCATTTTCCTAATTATTCCAGCCACAGCAGAAGAGTTTTCCATGGTTCCTCTTTTTCTCTTACTCCTGTCCACATTAGCAAGTCCTATTAAGTATGCTTTCAAACAATGTCCTGAATCTTTTACTTTTTCCATCTTACTATGATTACCTTAGTGCAAAACACTATCATCTGTCACCTAGCTCACTGTAAAAACCTCCTGCTGATTTCTCCACTTCTACTGAGGCTTTCCTCAATCATTTATTTTTTAAACAGGGTAGCGCTCGCTCTCTACATATCTAATTTAAAAATACATTAAAAACACAAATCAAATTATGTTTATTATCTGCTTTAAATCTGCTAGTGGCTTTCTATGATACTTAAAATAAAATTGGAATCAGTTGCTTGTCTGCAAAATCCTCCCTTCCATACCATTTCCTCCATCAACACTATGCCCTCAGTGCTGGCTGTTCCTTCTTGAAATTCTCTCCCTCATCTTTTTAAGACTGACCTTCTTGTCATTAAGATCTCAGACTAACGTAATTTATTAGAGGCTTTTCTGACTACTAAAGTTACCTAGTTACTCTGTACTAAATGCCTTATTTTTTTCTCTATGTGATATGTTATTATTTTTATCTCTGTATATCTCTCTATCATCTATGTAATACCCCCTAATTCCCAGAACATAACATCCATGGGAGCAGCAGCAACCTCATCACTACTTTTCACACAGGCCATTGGAATACTACCTGGGCCTTTGATGGTGCTTATTAGGTATCTGTTGTATACATGAAGGAGATACTTTTCTGCTGTTTTGAATTAATACTTTTTTTTTTATTTGTGTGGCAAATTTTGTTAATGTGATTGCTTATTGATAATGGCTAGTGGTCTTATCATCCAAGAATTTAAAATATATATTTCTGACTACATTTGTAAATGTCTTATTCAATATTTAAATTAACTTAAACCTCCTTGAAATAATGCTCAGAGTGATTTCTACTAAATTGATTGAACTTTGAGAGCTTCTAAAACCTGCACATGAATAGTGATTTATTTCTGTCTAGTCCAAAATTGTTTGAATATGACATGATTTAGCCTATTTTTTAGTACATCGGATGCTTCATAACTTCAAGAATAATAAATGTTAATTTTGAGCATCCTAGCTGAAAAAAGGAAACTGTTAGCACTGATGTAATTTTTAGTGAATTCCCCTGCAATGAAGGACTGATTGGGTTGTGGTTTTAAAGTTACATTAATTCTGAGTTTCTAACTCTTTTACTTTCTATTTTTTGTGGAGTATTTCTTACAGGTTTTCATATCTTTAGTATAAATTATCTATCTTTATGCAGAATACCTTTCTGAAAAGGGTCTCTTTAAAATTTCTAGGCAATGTATTTTTAGCATGTTAAATTAGGATTTTTTTAAAAAGTTTATGTGTTGAAGAAAATACCTCGTCAAATAGGAGATATTCATATAGGTATTCCAATAGCAATCAGTTGAACTTTTGAGTGAGTACTGTAGAAAAATATTTTATTAATCTGAATGGTGCTTTTACAAATTAAATTCATATAAATGATTCAGATTTTTTACCTCCAACCTTGTCAGGATTTAAAGTATTCTCTTTTTCTGTTTCCTTTTGGTCTTATTTTAGGTAGTCATCTTTATAAAGGCATTTACATTTTTTCAAAAACTTTCTTGCCTTAGAGATAGTGTGATTTGTCATTAAATTAATTGGAACTGCTGTATGTTGAACTTGATCATAAACATGTATACAAAACTATACTTTTAAATTTGGTAATTTCCCATGGCAAATCCTATGAAGTAGATTTATTAATATTATTGTCATTATTTATTTTACAGAACAGAGATTCAAATGGGTTAATGACTTTTCTAACAAGATATAACTATGAAGAGGCAGAATTAGATTTGAATTCAGGCTGTTCTGTGGCAGAGAAAGGGAATACTAATCTAGAAACAGGCATAGACTAACATGCTGTGATGTTTAATTTAACTATGGAACACAGAGCTCCTGTGGAGAGCATTGACAGGCAACCCACCAAGCTTTTGTGAGTCATGTGCTGCCAAAATTCCCCAGCCCTGAAGAAGAGGGATCTGGATCTGACTCAAAATAATATGGTAGGAGCCTTAGTCACATAGGCAATATTCAGACCTGAGGATAAAGGATTAAAAACAAATAAATTTGAGCCTATATTTTCAGAAGTCTCTGCATGCTAGGTGATCCCACCCTGAAGTGGACTGTTAGGATATTACAGCTGTTACTACTCATAGGGGATTTGTTGCCAAGGGGAAAAAACAAAAAACTCAGGCAATCTCACTATCTGATGAATCTATTCATTTCGCTGCAAAAGGAATGAGGTCCCAGTGTTCTCACCATTCTCACCACAGTCATGAGAATTCATATCACAGAGGTGGTGGTCTTCATATTCTCTTACATGCTTTGAATCAATAGAGCACACAGCCTGAATACCTATGCTGAGAAATCTAGAGGTTGAAATTTCTTTTTGTTCTTTCTATACTTAGGTAGGGTATGTTATTTCTTTGTTATTACTACTAAATATATAGTGCATATTGATGGTGATCACGTTTCACATTGAGTCTACTGATTTCAGAAAGGAGAAAAAGAATACCTGGGTGGTCTGTCACTGTACGAGAGGAGAGATGGGCCTCCCCTGGATTCAGGATCATAGTAGGACTATTGGCAAGATTTTTTTGAAATGGCATTATGACATTTTTTTCGAGATGAAGGGTTGCATAATTTTGTGTTGTCACTTGATTGGAAGTGGTGAAGATGCATTTATAGTGAATCCAAACAGGAGGGTGATGTTAAATAAGGGGCATCCTTGGCACTCTGTGCACAGGAAGAAATGTATATGTGTTGGAAATCCAAGGTAGAATATCCATCACAATGTCTGCCATTTTCACATGCTGCCCCCTATCCTGATTCAGTTGGTGGCTACAGATAAACAGGTTTAAATTTCATGTGTCTTGACTCCCTTGAGCATATGTAATTGGACTTGGGGATGAGACCCTGCTCTAAGGTAGGCAGTTCATAGACTGACCTACGGAGCATGATGTGGACTCTTGTAAAGGGATATGATGTCTCTTTCTCTTAGCAACTCAAACTAGAAAAAAAAGAAATAGTTTAAATCAGACTGTAATGGGAATAGAAGGTGAAATGATGGAGCAGATTTATGGAATAAGGATCATTGGCCATTGGTCATCCCAAATCATGAGGAAATGGAAGATAATTAATAAGGAAAAATAATCAGGTAGAGGCCAGGCGTGGTGGCTCACGCCTGTAATTCCAGCACTTTTGGGAGGTGGAGGAGGGCAGATCATGAGGTCAGGAGATCAAGACAATCCTGGCTAACACAGTGAAACCCTGTCTCTACTAAAAATATACAAAAAATTAGCCGGGCGTGGTGGCCGGTGCCTGTAGTCCCAGCTACTTGGGAAGCTGAGGCAGGAGAATGGCATGAACCGGGAAGGTGGAGCTTGCAGTGAGCCGAGATGGTGCCACTGCACTCCAGCCTGGGTGACAGAGTGAGACTCCATCTCAAAAAAACAAAAAACAAAAAACAAAAAATAACCACCACAACAAAAATCAGGTAAAAACAGCTATGTTGAATGGAAAAGAACAAGGCAGGTATTTGGTTTACAAAGCCCATATTAATAGGAATAGAGAAACATTTAGTTATAAAAAATTACCATGAAATAGAGTGAAGGTCTATATGGTTTTTCACCGCTGTTGAAGTCTATAGAGTTCACTGAATCCTAAATAGTGTTTCAGTACCAGTTCCTGTGAAGCTAAACCATATTAGATTAATATTCTTTGTTTCTTTTCTTTTTTTTTCTTTTTTTTTTTTTTTTTTTGAGAGGGAGTCTTGCTCTGTTGCCCAGGCTGGAGTGCAGTGGCCGGATCTTGGCTTACTGCAAGCTCCGCCTTCCGGGTTCACGCCATTCTCCCGCCTCAGCCTCCAGAGTACCTGGGACTACAGGCGCCGGCCACCAATTCTGGCTAATTTTTTCTATTTTTAGTAGAGACGGGGTTTCACCATGTTAGCCAGGATGGTCTCGGTCTCCTGACCTTGTGATCAGCCTGTCTCGGCCTCCCAAAGTGCTGGTGGGATTACAGGCGTGAGCCACCGCACCCAGCCTCTTTGTTTATTTTTGAATGAGTTAATATTCTTTTCCTCTCAAGAAAGAGAACTAAATCTGAATTGCTTAATTTAAACCCACAATTTATTTAAATATTTTGTCAAAGAAAAAAGTGCATTGGATAGACTGAAACAGGCAAGGAAGGTTTTATTCAATTGTAGTAGAGGTCAAAATTATTGCAGTAAGGGAGATTGAACTCAACTCCCTTGAAACAAAAGGCAGGTGAGTTTTTAAGCTCTGGGCTGAACTGATGGAAAAGTACCAGAGAATGTTGTGGGAAGGTTGTCAATGTGATTAACCCATTCGTGTTTGCTAATTGATACTTTTTAAAATTAGGCCCCTACTCCGAAACAGAGACGAGCAGATAGGGGCTCTATCTTTCTTGATGATTATATTTCAAAGAGATAGCTCTTGGGTGCTGGAGAAGGACATTTCTGGGTTGTAAAATAGCAAAGAGACTGGGGAAAAATTACATCTCTAGAAGCAGAGAAAGAATTTACAGTTGTAAGTATTCTAAAGTGAATGCTTTAGGAAAAAGAAGGATGGGGCCTATCTTCAGGAAGAAGCCTATCCAAAGTTTGGCTAAGCCGAGGTAACTTTAAGGTTAATGCTGTCTTATTCAATTACCAGAGTAATTCACAGATCTAAAAGGTGTTGCCAACCAAACTTCAGAATGGCAGGAAGCAGAAAGACTGTAGGTACCTTGGCAGCCAGAAGTCTGTATCTTTTCCCCAATACACAGTCATTAAGATGTTACAGTTTTCCGTCCTTTGAAAATTACCAGGAGCATCCTTTGACCCAGTTTAGATGGGGTGCACACATATTCATTCATTCATTTGACAAGTATCAAGTATCTACAATCTACCAGATACTATTCTAAGCACTAAGGATATGTTTGTCAGTGAACAAAATGTTCAAAGTTCTCCACACTAATGAAACTCACATTTTAGTGGGAAAGCAAGAAATAGTAACCAAAATAAGTAATACAAGTATGTAGTATGTTGATGGTGTTAAGTTTTGCAAGTAATACAAGTATATAGTATGTAGATGGTGTTAAGTTTTGCAAAGAAAATTAAAGCAAGGAAGGGGAATATACCATACCTATAACAGTTACAGTCCAATGTATGGAGCCCTAGCCACTCTGGGGCTATTCCATGCACATTCTCTGGGCAATTACTAGGTATGAGACAACACTTATGACATGGGGAAATAATCAAATTGGTGTATGTTACACCCTTTTGACGTCTATTTCTATACTATACAGTCTCATTATTTACCATAAATTTGCAAATTTCCTGTCTTAATTTAGGATATTTAAATGCATATTAAAATATTTTGAAAGGCTATATTACAACCTATTAGTATTGGTTTACTAATTTAGTGTTGATTGGAAGGTTATGGGTCATATTTTGGTCTATACTTTTTCATATTTTGTACATTTTGATCAATGGGCATATTATTTTTACCTTGATAATGAGAAAATTTTTTATGCTTTAAAATTGTAGCTTCTTATATAACTTATCATCATTATTATGATAATAATCCTATTTAGTACTGAGCACTTTCTTTTTTATCATCTTATTTAAACCCTCAAAAATGAGTCTAGGGAAGTTGAAGCTAGAATATAAAAGACCTACTGTGCACATTAAAGTTTTGACAATAAGAGAAAATTGAAAGTGTTTAATGTGAAGACTGGCATCATAATATTTATTTAAAAAAAAAAAAAAAGAAAAAAAACCTGTAAGTTACACCCAGGGTGGAATGATTTGGGGAGGACCTGGAGTTGACCATGGTGTTGATGGAGGGAGACATAACTATAGTTACAGAGGGAAAGAATATTAGGACTTTGCTAAAGAGAAAGGCTAAGGAGACTTTTTGGAAAGAGTGATAACCAATATTTCATTTAACTCACACTTTTGTAACAGGGGTGTCCAATCTTCTGGCTTCCGTGGGTCACATTGGAAAAATTGGCTTGGGCCACACATAAAATACATTAACAATAACGATAGTTGATGAGCTAAAAAACAAACAAACAAACAAAAAAACAAACAAAACAAAACAAAACAAACTCAAAAAAACTCATAATGTTTTAAGAAAGTTTATAGATTTGTGTTGGGCCATAGTCAAAGTCGTCCTGGGCTGCATGTGGCCCTCAGGCTGTGGGCTGGACAAGCTTGGTACAGAGCCAAACTTATACTCCTGAGTGATAAGGCTGCAGATTGAAAACTCCCAAGCCCTCTTGATACTGAGCTGTCTATCATCACCAAATTCCAAATGCCTATATGGATGAACTCCATCATGCGTTTCACATTTTTACAGTGGGATTTCTATTATTTTTATATATTTATTTTGCAAATTATAGTAAAAATTTATGAGTTTTAAAAACAAAAGAAATGACTGAAAAACCAAGGTCTGCAAGTTGATTGAAATAGTATACTTTTTTCTGTAGGGGAGCCATTGTAGTTTTAGGAAGTTGTGTTCTATTAGTTTCACCTCCGTTAAGGCTTTTAACCCAGAAATATTCCTTTTTTTAAATAATATTGAAACAATTTCCAGTAAATAAACATTAGGTGCAAGGAAAATAATTAGTATGATTTCCTTCAAATTTGTTGAGAAAGGAGGCTCCATAGCCCTCCTACAAATGATCAACTTTGAAAAACAGTGGTAATATGGCTGCATGCTCGCATATGTCTTTTAATTGACTAGTTAGCTATTTACTTTTCTGCTTGTTGATGACTTTCCTAATTGAATAGAAAAGCTATAGTTACCAACCACAATATAAAATATCAAAAGGTGATGGAGAAAAAGCACTTTACTAGTCTCTTGGGAAAGAAAATTGCATATTGTATCTGTAATTGTTTTGCTCTCTGAAGAAATATATCAGACTGCCATTTCTACATTAATTTTCTGGATATCGGATGACCCATTATTTTAATGTCAACAGAAACAAGCTCTTGTAGAGTTTATCTGCCTTTTCTATGCTCTAGTTAACCTGAAGGACCTTTAAGCTATAATTTGTAGAGAAAGACAACAGCATGACACAAATGAGTTAGAGATTGATTTGTAAGTCATGTAAGGCATGCAGAATAACAAATCGTGGACCAGGGCAATGCAGATCAGAAAAGAAAAGAAAAATAAAATCCACACTCATCACACTACCTCAAAATGGACATGTAATGGGACATTGATTTAATAAATGTTACGAAATTTCAAATAGACCAATACTTAAAGCCTGGATGAGAAACATAACGAATTGTTTATCCATTCAATGGCTACTTATTTCTCAACTATAATGGGGTCAAACCCTGTGCTGTACAGTGGAGATACATGAGTGAGCAGAGTAGGTGTGGCTTCTGCACTTACCTAGGATGGAAAATGAAATAATGAATGGTGATAACATTTGTAGACTATTCTTTGAGAGCTGTGCAAGAGCATCTAATTTCCTTTTGGGAGACCCTAGAACAAACTGCATGAAAAATATGTAAGGTGGTTAAGTAAGCAGAAGGTTTAGGGAGCATTAGAAAGAGGTAAAATTATATAGGACGGCTAGAGAGACAAGTAGTAGCACGGAACTGAAGGAAGTTCAGGATGGCTAGAATATGGCAAGTGTTGAGACAAGAGTGGAGAGCCAGGCAGGTGGCAGGTGGCAGGTGGCAGGCTTTGTACGACCTGTTAAATTACAACTGACACCCAAATAAGTCCAAGTGCATTCTTCTTTCTATGATTATTTATCAAATACCTACATTTTTTCAAGCTGTTTAAGATACAAAAATAAAAAGGACGATTTCTTAACCTATAGCAACTCCAATTTGGTGTAATAGAAAGTGAAATAAAAGGATGACAGTAATACAGAGTGAAAAGTGATATGAATGTACAAGCCAGAAGCTGCTAAAGAAACAGAAGAAGGAAAGTCAGGAGAAAGGTCTAGAGCCTGAGAAAGACTTCAGAGGTGAATCTTGGGTTGAGTCTTAAAGGCCATCGGAAGCTGGTGAAGCAGAGGAGGGAAGGACGGTTAAGGCAGTAGTACTGACATGTCCAGGGGCTTAGAAGCACGCGGAAGAAGATTTGTTCAGAACTGCAAGGGGAATGCTTTTACTACAGTAGCATTTTTCAAAGTATGCCTCAGTAAACAATCTGCAATAGGATCTGGAGACTCTACGTACTTCTTGGAAAGTTACAATGCCTATTAGCGCTGTAAGGGATTTGAAAATACCCACAGTGAGGAGTGCTGTTTCACTTTATTTCATATGGTGTTTTTCAGAACAATTTGACCACAGAATTTCCTCTACTGTCTTCTTTTAGTTTAAAACCTGTTAATATCCATTAAACACACTTTGAAATTGCTATTAGAACCTAGAGTGGGTAGTGGAGGAGGTCAGAGGATGGGGCTACAGAAGGTCAGATCATGAAGACCTTGGTCTGCCAGGCAGAGCGTTAGAGTAGAACGCACCTGTTTCCTTCCAGGTGAAAGGTACTCCATTGATGTGGCACATCCAGCCTTACTCACTCCACACTAATGGGGTTGTGGGGGGGTGACTCATATGAAAGGTAAATTTAGGAGAAGTTAAATGAGAGTATCATAGCTGTACCATTTCTCCTCTTGGAGTGTGCTGCCAACTGGGAGCACCTGCTCCAGGTGGAGAGATTTGCTCTAGTTCAACACCACCTGGGTCTGGGAGGGCAATTTTCCTCTTTTGGGATTCAATATTAAGAGGTGCACTTGACTGCAAGAATAAACAATATTTCCAACATAGCTTCATTGGCAATAAGGGAGATGTCTTAGTTATCCATTCCTCATTCATTGTTTTATTTCTCAGTCTCTTCAAAATTTTTTATAGACAAGGAGGTGATGTGTGTTGACCTTCATGAAATCCAGATATTGAGGATTTTGTCTTTATCCTATAGATAATTGGGAACCACTAAAGTATTTTAACAGAGGAGTGACATTGCCAGATTTGCATTTGACAGCTTAGGTAGAAGTGTAGAAGATATATGAAGGAGGAATAAACAGAGTCTGAGAAACCAATCTAAAAGGACAGCAGTAATCCAGACAAGAATTAATCAGATCTTGAGCTACATCAATGGCAGTAATTCACTGGAGAAGGGGATGAATATGGAATACATATTGGAGGTTGAATGAACAGAATTAGGAGACTGATTAGTTGTATAATATTTGAGAGAGACAGCCTAGGACAACTCTCAGATTTCTGAATAGAGTTGGTTTGCATTAATTTTGGTGGAAATGAAAAACTGCAGTTCTAGCAGACTGAGTGGGCATGCCTTAGGAATTCAACTGGTGATGTCTAGGTGTTCGTTGTATATATTTGTCTGCATTCCAGAGACATTTATAGTCTAGAAATACAGACATGGCAGTTGTTCATTAATTCGTGGTACTTGAGGAACCTGATTATGTGTGGAACAATAATACTACCCAGTATCAACACTGAATACTTATTACATGCCCACTATGTACCAGCATTACATTAAACACTTTACTCACATGGCGTCATTTAATTCTCATGAAAACTCTTTAAGGTGAGCACTATTACACTATTATCATCACTTTACAAATGAAACTTGGGAAAACAGAAGGACTAGAAATGGCATCCTAGAAAAAGTAACATTTAAGGGCCAGTTGGAGGGAAGAAATAACAATGAGAAAAGAAAAAGTGGTTGAAGAGAAAAGAACTTTTAACACAAAGCATAGTGCTGAAATAAAAAAAAAAACTGGTCAACAATTTCAAATACTTCCTAGAAGTGAAATAGGAGCTGAATAACTTCCACTTGATTTGGCAACTAGGAGTCATATTTATTGTGTTCATAAAGCTTCCCATTATATATATGTGTGTATATATACTTATATATGCATATATACACATATATACATATATGTACATATATATGTGTATATGTATGTATGTACATATATATCATACATATATGTACATACATATATGTATATATGTGTATATATATTTTTATTATTATTTTTTGAGACAGAGTTTCACTCTGTCACCCAGACTGGAGTGCGGTGCTGTGATCTCCACTCACCGCAACCTCTGCCTCCTGAGTTCAAACGATTCTTGTGCCTCAGCCTTCCATGTAGCTGGAAGTACAGTCACGTACCACCACACCAGGCTAATTTTTTTTATTTTTAGTAGAAACGGGTTTTGCCATGTTGGCCAGGCTAGTCTCAACCCCTGACCTCAAGTGATTCACCCACCTTGGCCTCCCAAATTGATGGATTTACAGGCATGAGCCACCGCACTTGGCCTCCCATGATATTTTTAAAATACTTGATAAAATATACTTGTATTCAGTAACATACACAGACGGTCTTTGTGATTTGCAATTTTAATTATTTTTCACAGGGGATGTATATTCAGAGAGTTTTGCTATGCAATGCTCCTGGACAAATTTAACTTTATTCAGGGTTGGGGGTTAAGCCTGCTATGGGAATAAAGAACAGAAAACCGCAGGGCTCTCATTCTCTTATTGTTTCTTCTATTAAGGGTCAAATTCAGGAGCATAGTGCTCAATAGCAGTTATTCATCAGAAACTCAGTTTCCTGTTAGAATTCTACTCAGAAAGTAAATAGAAAGGAGAATTCTATATGCGTTTGGGGGAAGAGACATAGTCGATGACCTAGAATTTGATGAAAATCACCTACCTTAAAGTCAGATTGATTATTAAAGAAATTAACACCAACCAAAACTTCTAAGGCACAGAGCTAAATGAGCTTATGACCCTGTGCATAGGGGGACTTATTAGGATGCTAAATCTTAGAACAAGTCTCTGCATGCATGAGTTTTAATGAAGCAGATGTACAAGCAGATGAGCATTATTTTAAGAAACAATTCTCTCTAAAAAACAAGATAATATTGTAGTTTTATCAGCAATTGTTTACATACCATTTGATTTCTAGATTTAAAGTTGATTAACAATGAACTTTCTTTTATAATCCACTTTTTTATCATTGGTCTGGCTGACTGAATAATTTATGCTACAAAGATTTTATGTCTGTATATTCCTTCTGAAAATAGTAGAAAAATGATATTGTAACACAAATATAGAGCTTACACAATGGGAAACAAGGAAGAGAAATCTTGAGTTAATGTAGAATTGCAGAATGTAGGCCAAAAGTAATAGGGATAAAGTGACCATCTTGATCAGGTTAAGACATATATAGTTCCTTGCATTATGACTGTCCTGTTACTTGGAGTCGTTGACAACTGACTATACATAGGGACACATTTGGTATTCTTTTGCATTCAGCAGAATGTAGCAGAGTAAGTTTGGCAGATATAAAAATCATTTATGTTCCTCCCTCTGGCCTTCTCCATCCCCTTTTGAAGTGCCTAATCTCCAGGGCTTTGCCTGGAGATTTCCCAGGGCTCCTCCTGCCAAACAAACTCAGGCAGGAACGAGGGGTCTCAAAATCCTGAGGACTGGGTTGTGAATTTGGAGTCTGAATAATTTATCTGTTTTTTCATTCCTAGCATATTTGCCTTTTTTTTCTTTTATTGTTCAAAAGAGTCTATTTAATTTCTGAAATGCAAAAGAATGTTTGGCATGAATAAATAGCTGTGATTTCTCTCTCTGATATATCTTACAATGTTAGAGTATAGCAAAAATAACTCATATATTCTTGTCAGTAACATGGGCTTTGGAGTCATGCTTACTAATTCTGGATCTACTGCTTATTGCTCATATGAGTATGAGCAAGTTACTGTACTACTGATTCTTTTTTTACTTTCTAAAATTAGGTTAATAATGTTTAGTATATTTTCATGAAAAATATAAGGAGTTATTGTGTACAAAGTGCATAAGACAGTGTCTAATCCTCAGAAGACACTCAATAAAGGGAGTCTGCTTTAGAGTTGAGCTGTCTTGAGTCCAACTGCCTGGAATAAAGTCTGGACTCCATACTTAGCAGCTGTGACTTTTGCTAAGTTATATAATATCTCTCTGACTCCATTTCCTTGTTTGCTAAGAGGGATTCATGATAGGGTCTATTGTGTAAGTTCATAAGAAGATTAGTGAAATAATACATAAAGCTCTTAGAACAGTGCGAGACATAGTAAAATCTTCAATGTTTTTGGTGAAATTGATTATATAAAAATTACTATCAGTATGTAGTGCTGTCAAAGATATAATGGAAAACTATAATGAAAACTTGATTTCTATCCAAGGAAGCTTGTGCTAAACAGCAAATGTGTTCATTATTAAGAGTTCACTTTCCTTTCCTCATTACTTTTGAACTCTGTTCATTACATTCGAACTTTGTCTAGTGAGTGCTTTGAAACGTGAAGATCAACATAATTTTAATGATCTTATCAACTTTATGCAGTAGATCCCCCTCTGAGCCTGGGGGAGATGGGGGTTTAAATCCAGAGGCAGACATTTCTATGGTCTTACAGCAAAGAAATGGATGCTCTGATACTGTGTTTATGGACTTTTTATACTGAGACCACTGCTTAGTTTAATTAGTTCACAGTCCTACATAAAGAATGTGAGCATGCTATCTGTCCAAGGGTTTATATAAACTACAAAGAGAGCGAGCAAGAACTAAAACAGAACCATTTTTAATGCACACTTTTTATTGTTATGCAAGTGACATCATGCAGAAAATAACATATCTCATTTTCCAAGCAATTTAATGGTCTTCCAGTTATCATTTGGCAGATCAAGCTATAAATCTGTTTTTATACAATTTTAGGAAGGCTTATGGAATCCATTATTTATTTCATTTTTTGTAAGATCTAAGTAATATTTTTTGTAGTTAATGAGCTGCCAAACATTTAATTTTCTTAGTAGAATCTGAGTATATCATTTTACTTGTTGAATTTTGATGGGTGCTTATTTGCATTAGATTATAAAAGGTTAATATTGAATTTCAAATCAGTGCAGAGTCAGTTTCTATTAGTACCTGCCATAATCCTTGCTAGTGCATAATCCTTCAGGCTATATCTTATAAACACCAGTGGCCTTTCTTGATTTAAATGAAGCAGAGAAACATTGTTTTAGTTCAGCCCTAAAACTGAATCCCTCATATAATTTCAAGGAGTTTTCATGGGATATAAAAAGAGAATGGGGCTGATTCAGAGATTCTTCTTCTAGTTCTTATGGAAAGTAGAATTAAAACAATGAAGTTATAATTATGAAATACAACATTGTGCAGTGGTGAGTAGAGCTCTTGCGATAGCTCCTTTGTCTTGGAGGGCTCTCCGTGCCTGGGGTGGGATAGGATGGGAGGGGAAGGCTCTTCCACTTGAATGTCTTTCTTTACCTTTGGGGCATGATAAATCCGTGTTCCACCTTTTAAGGTAGTGATGCTGGATGACCAGTATCTCATCTGCTATAGTTGAACTGCTGGTGTGGAAACTGCTCTTTTGGACTCAGTTTCTGATGTAATCTGAGTAGCACCTCTGCAGCCAACCTAAGGCAAGAGGTCTACCCCTGGAAAGCCTCCTGGCTGTGTCAGGGCTGCCAGATCTTGGGTCTGCATTTCTACTTCCAAAATTACTTGTGCACTTATTCCTGACTGTTGGTAGCTGCTTCTCATTAGACCACTGCACTAGGTGTCATTTCAACTAATGATGTAATAGCATTTATATTTAAAGGGGATGGATATATTTTTAATATTTTGATAGATACATACCTTTTTTTTTTCCAAAAACAACTATACACATCAACCAATACAAACAATGATGACAAGACAGTGGTGCGGCTCTCCATTAGGATGAAGCCCCATATCTGATGTTTAAGTCCAGAAAATGTCATTCTTAGATATACACACACACACACACACACACACACAGATGTGTTTTTGTATGAGTAAATTATCAAGTAAGCTCTAATTTTTAAATAAATATTTGGAAGATGATTATCATATTTTGAAGTGCTTTTCAATGTAAGTTACTTTTATGGAAATAGTATTGTGAAAAAACTTACTTCTAAGTGCAACTTATAAGAACAAATTCTTATGTATTTTAATTTTATTTTAAAAAACTATGTTTTTCTGAAATATGTTATAAAATGTGTTAAAATATTATGTCTGTCACAGGTATAAATTATTAAAAAATGGAAAAACCACAGAGCTTTTATCTGCTTTTTACAATACATTTTTCTTTGGCTGTAGCGAAAGAATATCATTTTATCATAAAACAAAGCCCATCAACACTATGCAAAACTAGTACTGAAAAAGAAAAACCAGTGTACAGATATCCTCTATGACTTCTTTTGTTTCAGAGTAGCACTTGACATAAAGGTCAACATTGACTAAGCTCTTGCATTATCAATATATTCTTCCAGAAAAGTATTGGCAACAACATAAAACAATAGGATGTTTTAAAATTATTAATAATTTTATGCTCCATTTTAAAGATAGTCTTTGAGGAAGACTTTCTCTAAGGAAGTACCTTTTAAAGTCAAAATAAAAATCTGTGATGCTATCTGCATGGTAGAATCAAGACACTGAGCCTGAACAAATAAGGGGGAGGGGGAGGATTCTTGAAGTAAATGAAACTTCATTTATACTAATTTTTTTAAGCAGAAAATACTGTAACCAGACACAGTGCCCCATGCCAGTTACAAACTCCAGGATGTATTATAGTGGAGAACACTATTTGATGATTGGCAATGTAAAGGCGAAAATGGATTACACATTTTGGAACTACAACAGGGTATATTGTATTTTCTGTAACACAAACATCTTGTGTTAAGGAATTGGCTTAACTGTTCTAACAAAAAGATCTTAAAATGAAGTGACATCATCAATGTTGTCTTCATTGTCGTCATCATCATCATCATTTAGATTTCATTTTTCTCTTGTGTGACAGAGAAAAGAGGTTCGGGCTGGAGGGAGCCAATTCTTCATGAGGATATTCAAGGACTAAATTTGCTTCCATTATGTTGCTCTGTTGTTTCCTGGGATATAATCCTGGAGTCAAGGGAGAATGACAGGTTACCGTCACATACACTTTCTAGCCTGCAAGCAAAAGAGAAAGAGTAGAAATGAAAGGAAAACAGTTGACCATTTGTGCATATAATATGAAAGCTACCCACATCACCTTCATTTAGTGCTTTGGCAAGAACTTACAATCATAGATGCAACCAGCTGGAAAGGAAGCAGCTATAGCACAGCTAACACTTGTAGATAGCTCTACCACAAAAGTTATGAAAGGAAGACTGATACTTTGCAATCTGTCGCACACTTCTTAATAACAAAGCGCGGTTGAAGAATATCAAAAAGGACTATCAAAATTATGAAATGTAGATAACCTGTTTAATAAAATAGAGAATATGGACAGCAAAATTATTAAACAGAACAATTAAGTGCACATAAAATCAGTCTAAAGTTTTAAAAATAGGAAAGATAGAGATCTTGAATTGTTAGAAATAATAAATTTGATGAGTTTTAGGTTGACTGAAGAATTCCCTGCGGATTTTAAACCAATTTCTACAGTACTCAGTATAACTTATTCAGACAATGTGTTTTGTCAGATATGCCTTACAAAAGTAATTCAGCTTATATAAGCACATATCCACATCTAAGTACTGAAGAAAATAATGTCATATTGTTAAAACAGAATAAACATTTCACTAGTTTATTCAACATGGTAAAGCTCTTGAATAAACAAGGTCTTTCTAAAACACAATCTTAGATTCTTATTTTTTTGCCTACTCCTCCTTTTGCATGAATTAGAAATTTAAAATCAAGAGTAAAACTAAAGATAAAAATATGATGACAGTACGATTTCATTAGATTATGAAACAATTTCAAACTTAGGTCTTGGTGTGGGAGAATTACTGTGAACAGGGGCTCTTCATGGAGTCAGAGATACTGGGAGTGTTCAGACACATGCAAAGTCTTTCTGAAACACAATCTTAGATTAATATTTTTTGCCTACTACTCCTTTTGCATGAATTAGAAATTTAAAATCAAGAAAAAACTAAATCAAGAGAGCATAGAAGAATTTTTGTAAATTTGGATAATAATGCTTAGATATAATTAATACTCAGAATATGTTGAAACAGAAAATGATAAATCATTATAAATTGCAGCTAATGGTGCTTCACCATTTAATTATTCAATTTATTAAAGCTTTGTGATGATAAAATTGTATTTAATCACTAAGGTTTATTTTCTTGCTGCTGTCACCATTTTAAATATTTGAAAATGTCTGCTTTAAGTATCTGCTTAAATTGGAGAAATATTAACTAGCATAAAGTTTACTTTTTAATTTTAAAATAATCCTGATGATAATTTTGTGGCAGTTGTTTTCCCTGTTGATCATAAATTGATAAAAGCAGAGAGATTTTGGATTTAATAAGAGACAGATGTTGTCTGAATCAATTTATGCTGTTACAACAAAATACCATAACTGGATAATTTGTAAAAAAACAGAAATTAATTTTTCCACAGCTATGTAGACTGGAAAGCCCAGATTAAGGTGCTGCCTGGTGAAGGCCTGATCTCTCTGCTCCCAAAATTGTATGCCTTGATGCTGCTTCCTCTGAACAAGAGGAATGCTGTCTTCATGTAACAGAAGGCAGAAGGGCAAAAGGCAAGGAAGTGCTATGGTTTGAATGCATCCCCTCCAAAATTCAGGTGTTGCCAATGTGATGGTGGTAAGAAGTGAGATCTTTAAGATGTAATTAGGTCCCAAGGACTCTTTCCCCCCTGAATTGGATTAGGTCCCCTTATAAAAAGACTTGATAGAAAGAGTTTGTCTCATTTTTTCTTTCTGCTTTCTGCACCATGTGGGGCCCAACATTACTGTCCTCCAAAAGATGTAGCTTTCGAAGCACCATTTTGGGGGCGGAGAGAGCAGCCTTCGCCACACACCAAATTACGCAGTCTTGGGTATTAATTTTTTGTCATAGCAGCACAAATAAGCTAAGACAGATGTTTTCTTGATTAGAAAGATGGAAAAGTAGATTGAACTAACAAATGTATAATATTTTGGTATTAATAACATCTCATTTCTGAGATAAGCTTTGTAATATAATTTGAAATCAGGAAGTGTGATGCCCCCAGCTTTGTTTTTCTTACTCAAGACTGCTTTGCCTATTCAGGATATTTTCTGCTTCCATATGAATTTTAGAATGGTTTTTTCCATTTCTGTAAAAAACAATACCATTAGAATTTTGATAGAGATTGCATTGAATCTGCAGATCACTTCAGGTCATATGAACAATTTAATATTAATTTCTTCAACCCATGAATACAAGGTATCTTTCCATTTATTTGTGTCTTCTTCAATTTCCTATTCAATGTGTACAGTTTTCAGTGTACAAGCATCTCACCTCCTTGGTTAAATTTATTCCTAAGTATTTAAAATATTAAATGTTTTTTGTTGCGGTCATATATGACTTTTTTCTTAATTTCTTTTTTCATATATTTTGTTAGTGAATGAAAATGCAACTGATATTTGTAGGTTGATTTTGTTTCCTGCAAATTTATTGCATTTGCTTATTAGTTCTAACAGTTTTTTTGTTGGAGTCTTTATGGTTTTTTAAAAATATAAGATTATGTCATCTGCAAAAAGATAATTTTACTTTTTTATTTGGATGTCTTTAATTTATTTTTCTTGTATAATTGCTCTTGTTAAAACTTTTACTATTATGTTGAAGACAAGTAAGCATCCTTGTATTGTTTTTGATCTTAGAGGAAAATATTTCCACATTTTACTGCTGAGTCTAAAGTTAGCGGTGGACTTGTGATATATGACCTTTGTTGTATTGAGATACTTTCCTTTTATACCTAATTTTTTGAGAATTTTTATTTTTGAAAGAATGCTTAGTTTTGTAAAATGCTTTTGCAGCATCTATTGAGATGATATTATTTTTATCCTTTATTCTGTTACTGTAGTATATTACATTATTGATTTGCATATATTGAATCATCTTTGCACCTCAGGGATAAATCCCAATTATGTTTTATGATCTTTTTAATATGCTGTTGAATATGGTTTGCTGATATTTCATTGAGTTTTTTTTACATCCATGTTTATTAGTGATAATGGCCTGTAATTTTATTTTTTTATAAAGTCTTTGTCTGTCTTTGCTATCAGGGTAATGCTGGCCTCCTCAAATAAGTTTGGAAGTGTTCTCTCTTCTTCAGTTGTTTGAAAGCAGTTTACAAAGATTGGTATTAATTTTTTTTAATGGTTGGTAAAATTCACCAGTGAAGTCATTTGATCCTAGGTTTTTTTTCCTTTTTGTTTGGAGGTGTTTAATTACTGAGTCAATTTCTTTACTCATTGATTGATCTCCTTAGATTTTCTATTTCTGCATGAATCAGTTCTGATAGGTTCTATTTTTCTAGAAATGTATTTATTCTTGTAGCTTGTACAATTTGTTGGTATATAATTGTTTACAGTAGTTTTTTATGATCATTTGTATTTCTGTGGTATCAGTTGTAATGTCTCCTCTTTAATTTATAATTTTATTTGAATCTTCTTTTTTTTTTTCAGTCCAGCTAAGGTTTCATGAATTTTGTTTATCTTGTCAAAAAAATCTCCTACTTTCATTGCTTTTTTCTGTTGTTTTGCTAGTCTCTGTGTCACTTACATATGCTCTAATATTTATTACTTTCTTCCTTCTGCTAACTTTGGGCTCAGTTTGTTCCTTTCCACATTCCTTGAGGTAGGAAGGTAGTTTTTTTATTTGAGATCTTTTGTTTTTCTTAATGTATGCATTTATAGCTATGATTTTTTCTCTTAAAAATACTTTTGCTGCATAAGTTTGATATTTTGTGTTTCCGTTGTCATATGTCACAAGATTTTTTTTGACTTCTCTTTTTTGATATTTTCTTTTACCCATTGGTTGTTCAGAAGTGTCCTGTTTATTTCCACATATTGTGAATTTTCCATTTTTTCCTATTTTCATACTATCGTGACCTGAAAAGATACTTGATTAACTTCACTCTCCTTAAATTTGTTCATAATTGTTTGTGGCCTAACATATGATTTATTCTGAACAATGCTCTATGTGCACTTAAGAAAAATGTGTATTCTGCTGCTATTAAATGGAATGTTCTGTGTATGTCTGTGACGTCCATTTGGTCTGTAATGTTCAAATCTACTGTTTCTTTATTGATTTTCTGCCTGAAAGATCTATCTAATAGTGAAAGTAGGGTATTATAGTCCCCTACTGTTATTATATTGCTGTCTAATTCTTCTTTCAGTTGTTAATATTTGCTTTATATACTTAGGTGTTCTGATGTTGGGTGAATGTATATTTACAATTATGTCTTCTTAATGGATCGACCCTTTTGTTATTATATAATGACCTTGCTTGTCTCTTGTAACAGTTTCTGACTTAAAATCTATCTTGTCTGATACAAGCGCAGCCACCCTTGCTTTCTTTTGGTTAAGATTTGCATGGAGTAGGTTTTTCCATCCCTTCACTTTCAGCCTGTGTGTGCTTAAAGCTAAGTGATTTTCTAGTAGGCACATATAGTTAGATCTTGTGTTTTATGCATTAGCCACTCTGTGTACCAAGACTCATTCATCACTCCTTCTTTTCCCTAGCACTCACAAAGAACAAGTCACTAAATTCTGTCTAACCTTACTTTTTTTTTTTTTTTTTTTTTTGCATTACCACTTGGTTTTTATTTATGGACTTTCACCTATTGTTTATTTGCTGTTATATATAAAGCATTATTATAAACAATTTTTTTGTCTATGTCTATGTTTTTATATCATAAATATATCTCTCTAGAAGTAAAATTTAAAAGTCAGAGGATATGAACTTGTGGTGCAAAATACAGTTTCTCAGCATTGTGAAATTATAAAAATGAATAAACTATGACTTCTGAGATCTACATTCATGTATTGAATTGTCATTTTGAAGGCCTTGTAAAGGCATCTTCTACCATATCTGAAATAAAACTCTTGGTTTCCTCTGACAATCTGTCCCATTCATAAAGACTCTTAAACTGTTCCTTTTCCATTCCTCTCTCTCAATAAATGAGACTAGGAACTATCCAGGTGAGTAAATGACAAACCTAAGCATCATACTTGATGCTCATACATTCTGTCCCTTTTACACCACTGTGTCAGTAACTCTTTCCAGCTCCATCTCCAATACATATCTTGGATCTGTCTGCTTGGTTCCATCTTACTGATGTCGCTTGTCTCCAGGTCACCATAGCTTCTCACCTTGATACTTCAATAGCCTCCTGGGCAGGTTTGTATCTTCCACTACTTCTGCATGCCAGCCTAGTATTTACAAAGCTGCTGAAATGCTCTTTTCAAAACACAAACTGATTTCATTTGTTGCCCCGTTAATCTGTTTATTGACTTAGCATTGCTCTTCAAATAGAATCTAAACTCCTTAACAATGTTACATATGGCCTCAAGGATCTGGCCCAGCTCAGTTTCTCAGTGTTCATTATTTCCAAAGTCCAGCCCTTCTCACAGTTCTCTGGCTATTTCACTTTCTTGTCAGTTCCTCTTTGTTCCTTGGGTTTTCTGATATTTGCACATGTTTGTTTCTATTTGGACAGTTCTTTCCTAACTAGGCTTGTTACAAAATTTTATGACAGCCTCCTTTGCATACTTTTGTTTACCCTTGCATTTCTCTGGGAGAAGCCTGCTATGAACACCCTCTGTCAGGCATTCTGCAACCCCACCATAAACTCATAATTGTTCCATTTTCTAGTATAGTAGGTAACTATATATTTAATTTTTTTTCATTACAAAGGGAATTATATCCTATACACATTCTGTCATTTTGAACAGAGTTCTCAAAGTTATTGCTGAAGCTTAACCAACATGAATGTAGACAGCAATGTGACCATATAAAATATTTTACATTTTTGATTGTAGAAATAATATGCTTATTGCAAAAGGAAGTCAAAAATACATGGAAATATTAGGATAAAGTAATATTTACCTTAAATCCCATACCTTTGATATTATAACCATTAACACTTTTGTACCTACCCTTTCAAATTTTTATTTTTATATTCAATCAAGCACATTTATACTTACATAATTGAGGTTATAACAAACATTCTTTGTTTCTATAGACATTTCTTTGACACATGTATATAATGTGCAATGATCAAATCAGGGTAGTTAGTATATTGACTACCTCAAACATTCATCATTTTTTGTGTCAGAAACTTTCAAAATCTGCTTTCTAGCTATTTGAAATTATACAATAAATTGTTGTTATGATCATCCTTCAGTGCTATCAGTGCTATAGAACACTAGAACTTCTTTTTTTTTTTTTTTTTTTGTCTGAGCTGGAGTCTCGCTCTGTCACCCAGGCTGGAGTGCACCAAGTATCAAAATTTTAAATAGAATTTTTATGACCCTGCATTGTTTTCAGTGGGTATTATTTCCTAGCATCCCATGCTTTCTGAGCCGCCTGGTGGTCTGGTTCTCGCGAGGTGGATTTATAAAAGTTGACAGTGGTATGTGAACCAATTGGACAATGCAGGGCTTTATACATACTCATGTTTTTTTATTGTATAATTTTTATTAAAAAGTTTTATTTTCCACTTGGATCAAAATATGGGAGGATATTTGGTAAGTAAGTATAGTCATGTGTCACTTAACAGGAATAATTCTGAGAAATGCATTATTAGGTGCATTTTTATTGTACCATTTTATTGGCATTATTATTGTACCAATGTCACAGGATATACCTTATACAAACCTGATAATATAGCCTAATACATACCTAGGCTATATAACATAGCTATTGCTCCTAGATTTCAAATCTCTCCAGTATGTTACTATAGGTTATTGTAACACAATGGTAAGTATTTATGTATCTAAACATAGAAAAGATACAGTAAAATATGGTATTATAAACTCATGGGGCCACTGCTATATGTATATCCCATCATTGACCAAAATGTTGTTATGCAGTGCATATGCACAGTTTTATTTTTGTTTCAGGTTGCCGTATGGGTCCACACTGGCACTGCTATGGATCCACATGGCACTGCTATGGATCCACATGGCACTGCTGTGTGAATAAATACATGAATGCATTTAAACATCCAGAAAGTATGATTGCGTATCTATTTAAATTAGTTTTTTATTCTTATTTTATTGGTACATATTAAAAGTATGTATTTATGGGTTAAATGAGATATTTTGACACAGGCATGTAACGCATAATAATCACATCAGGGTAAATAACGTATCTATCACCTCAAGCATTTATCCTTTGTGTTACGAACAATCCAACATACTCTTTTAGTTATTTTTAAATGTACCATTAAATTATTTTTTACTATAGTCACCCTGTTGTGTTATCAAATACTATGTCTTATTTATCCTTTCTATTTTTTTATACCCATTAACCATCCATACTTCCCCACCCCTGACTCCCTCTACTCCTCTTCCCAGCCTTTGGTAACCATCCTTCTATTCTCTATCTCCATAAGTTCAACTGTTTTCATTTTTAGCTCCCACAAATAAGTGATAACACGCAGCTTGTCTTTCTGTGCCTCCCTTATTCCACTTAACATAATGACCGCTAGTTCCATCCATGTTGTTGAAAATGACAGGATCTCATTCTTTTTTTATGGATAAATAGTACTCCACTGTGTATATGTGCCACATTTTAAAAATTCATCTGTTGATGGACACTTCAGTTGCTCCCTAATCTTGGCTATTGTAAATAGTACTGCAGTAAACATGGGCATGCAGATATCTCTTCAATATACTGATTTTCTTTCTTTTACGTATACACCCAGGAGTAGGATTGCTGGATTGTGTAGTAGCACCCTTTTTAGCTTTTTGAAAAACCTCCAAACCGCTCTCCATAGTGGTTGTACTACTTTAAATTCCCATTAACAGCATACCAGGGTTCCCTTTTCTCCATGTCCTCACCAGCATTTCTTATTGCTTTTGGATTAAAACCATTTTAACTGGGGTGAGGTGATATATCATTGTAGTTTTGATTTGCATTTCTCTGATGCTCACTGATGTTGAAGGCCTTTTCATACACATTTTCCATTTGTATGTGTTCAGACGTTGAGAAATATCTATTCAGATCTTTTGCCCATTTTTATTCAGATTATTAGATTTTTACTTACAGAGTTGTTTGAGCTTATATATTCTGGTTATTAATCCTCTGCAGATATTTTCTTCCATTCTTTGGGTTGATACTTCTTTTTGTTGGTTGTTTCCTTTGCTTTGCAAAAGCTTTTTAACTTGACGTGATCCCATTTGTCCACTTTTGCTTTGGTTGACTGTCCTTGTGGGGTATTACTCAATAAATCTTTGCCCACCCTAACCTTCTTGAGATTTTTCACCAATGTTTTCTTGTAGTAGTTTCATAGCTTGAGGTCTTAGAGTTAAGTCTTCAATCTATTTTGATTTTACTTTTGTATACAGTGAGATTTAGGAGTCTAGTTTCTTTCTTCTGCATATGGATATCCAGTTTTCCTGGCACCATTTATTGAAGAGACTGTCCTTTCCCTAATGTATGTTCTTGACACCTTTGTCAAATATGAGTTTACTGTAGATGCGTGGATTTCTTTTTGGGTTCTCTACTCTGTTACATTGGTCTCTGTGTCTGATTTTATGCCAGTACTATGCCATTTTGGTTACTGTAACTCTGTAGTATAATTTGAAATCAAGTAATGTGATTCTTCCAGTTTTGTTCTTTTTGCTTAGGATAGCTTTGGCTATTGTAGGTTTTTTGTGGTTCCATATAAATTTTAGAATTGTTTTTCCTATTTCTGTGAATAATGTCATTAGTATTTTGATAGGGAATGTATTGAGTTTGTAGATGTACATTGCCTTGTGTATTTATGGATGTTTTAACAATTCTGATTCTTCTAATCCAACATGGAATATATTTCATGTTTTTGGTCCTCTTAAATTTCTTTTATCAATGTTTTATAGTTTTCATTGTAGAGAACTTTCACTTCTTTAGTTAATTCCTAGGTATATTTTAACTTTATTTGTAGCTATTGTAAATATGATTACTTACTGGATTTCTTTTTCAGATTGTTCTCTGTTAGCATATAGAAATGCTACTGATTTGTGTGTGTTGATTTTGTAACCTGCAACTTTATTAAATTTGTTTATCAGTTCTAATAGTTTTTTGGCAGAGTCTTTATATAAGATTATATATTCTAAATATAAGATTATATCATCTGCAAACAAAGATAATTTGACTTCTTCCTTTTTAATTTGGATACCCTTAATAAACTTTCTCTGATCTGGTTGCTCTAGCTAGGACTTCCACAACTATATTGAAAAACAGTGGTGAAAGTGGGGATTCTTGTTGTGTTCCTAATCTTGGAGGAAAGGTTTTCAGTTTTTCCCCATTCAGTTGATACTATCTATGGGTCTGTCATACATGGCTTTTGTTATGTTGAGGCATGTTCCTTCTATACCTAGTTATTTTGTTTTTGTTATGTTGAGGCATGTTCTTTCTATACCCAGTTTCCTTGTATGCCCAGTTTTTTGAGTATACCTATCTTGAAGGGATGTTGAATTTTTTCAAATGCTTTTTCAGCATCGATTGAAATGATCATATGTTTTTTTTTCCCATCATTCTGTTGATATGATATATCACATTGATTTATTTGCATACGTTCAACCATCCTTGCATCCCTGGATAAATACCACTTGGTCGTGATGAATGATCTTCTTAAGATGTTGTTGAATTTGGTTTGCTAGTATTTACTTGAGAATTTTGCACCAATATTCATCAGAGATATTGGTCTGTAGGTTTTTATGTGTATGTGATGTGTCTTTGTCTGGTTTTGGTATCTGGGTGATCCTGGCTTCACAGAATGAGTTTAGAAGTATTCCATCCTCCTCTATTTTTTGTAATAGTTTGAGTAGGATTGGTATTAGTGCTTCTTTAATTGTTTAGTATTATTAGAATTCAGCAGTGAAGATATCAGGTCTCAGGCTTTTCTTTGCTGGGAGACATTTTAACATGGCTTTGATTTCATTACTTGTTCTGCACAGCTTTTGGATTTCTTCCTGGTTCAATCTTGGTAGGTTGTGTGTCTCTAGCAGTTTTTCCATATCTTCTGGATTTTGCAATATGCTGGTGGCATATAGTTCCTCAGAGTAGCCACTACTGATGCTTTGAATTTCTGTGGTGTTGGTTGTAATATCTCCTTTTTCATCTTTGATTTTATTTGGGTCTTCTCTCTTTTTTCTTAGTCTGACCATTTTATCTTTTCAAAAAATCAGCTTTTTGTTTTGTTTATCTTTTATATTTTTCCTTGGTTCAATTTTATTTATCTCTGCTCCAATTTTTATTATTTTTTTCTATTAATTTTGGGTTTGTTTGTTCTTGCTTTTATAGTTTTTTAAGATACATCATTAGGTTATTTATTTGAAGTTTTTTTTTTTTTTTTTTTTGAGACAGAGTCTTGCTGTGTCGCCTAGGCTGGAGCGCAGTGGCATGATCTCAGCTCACTGCAACCTTCGTCTCCTGGGTTCAAGCAATTCTCTGCCTCAGCCTCCCAAGTAGCTGGGATTACAGGTGCCCACCACCACGCCTGGCTAATTTTTGTATTTTTAGTAGAAACGGGGTTTCACCATCTTGGCCAGGCTGATCTTGAATTCCTGACCTCGTGATCCACCTGCTTTGGCCTCCCAAAGGGCTGGGATTACAGGCATGAGCCACTGTGCCCAGCCTGAAGATTTTCTTCATTTTTGACTTATAGCTGTACACTTCCCTCTTGGTACTGCTTTCACTGTATCCCAAAGGTTTTGTATGTTGTGTTTCCATTATCATTTGTTTCATGAAACTCTTCAATTTTCTTCTTAATTTCTTCAATGATTCAATGGACATTAAGGAACATGTTGTTTAATTTCCATGTGTTTGTATAGTTTCCAAAATTCTTCTTGTTATTAATGTCTAGCTTTCTTTCATTGCGGTCAAAGAAGATGCTTGAAATTATTTCAATTTCTCTGAATGTTTTAAGACTGGTTTTGTGACCTACATATGGTCATACATCAAGAATGATCAATGTCTTGAGGTAAAGAATGTTTATTCTATAGCCATTGGATGAAATGCTCTGTAAATATCTACTGGGTCTATTTGGTCTATAAAGCAGGTTAAATCTGATCTTTCTTTGTTGATTTTCTGTCTGGAAGATCAGTTCAGTGCTGAAAGTGGGGTGTTGAAGTCTCCAAGTATTGTTGTTTGAGGTCACTCTCTTTAGCGCTGATAATATTTGCTTTATATATCTTGGTGCTCCGGTGTTAGGTGTATATATATTTATAATTATTATATATTCTTGCTGAACTCATCTGTTTATCATTATGTAATGATCTTCTTTTTCTCTTGTATTTTTTGTCTTAAAATTTATTTTGTCTCATATAAGTATAACTACTGCTGTTCTTTTTTACATTTCCATTGGCATGGAATATGTTTTTCCATTCCTTTATTTTCAGTCTATGTATGTCTCTATAATTGAAGTGTGTTTCTTGTAGGCAACAGATTGGGCTTTTCTTTTTATTATCCATTCATACATTCTATGCATTTTTATTGGAGTATATAGTTCATTTACATTCAGTGTTATTATTGATAAGTAAGGATTTAATTCCTGCCATTTTATTATTTGTTTTCTGGTTATTTTGTGGACTTTCTCTTCCTTCTTTCTTTTCTCCCTTTTAGTGAAGGTGATTTTTCTCTGGTCATATGATTTAATTTTTTGCCTTATATTTTTGTGTATTTGTTGTATATTTTTTACTTGGGTTACCATCAGGATTGTAAATACTGCCTTATAACCATTATTTTAAAGTGATAACATTGCTTGGATAAACATACAAATTAACTATGAAGCAAAACGAAAACTAAAAAAACACTACATTTATCTTTGTCTTCCCACTTTTTAACTTTTTGTTGTTTCTATTTATATCTCATTGTACTGTCTATGTCTTGAGAAGTTGTAGTTGTTTTTGATTGGTTCATCATTTGGTCTTACTACTTAAGATAAGAGGAGTTTACACCCCACAATGACCGTGTTATAATATTCTGTGTTTTTCTGTGTGCTTACTATTGCCAGTGAGTTTTGTACCTTCAAAACTCGTATTTCTCATTGTTCATTAACATTCTTTTCTTTCTGATTGAAGTACTCCCTTTAGCATTTCTTGTAGCATAGGTCTAGCGTTGATGAAATCTCTCAGCTTTTGTTTGCGTGAGAAAGTCTTTATTTCTCTGTCATGTTTGAAGGATATTTTCGCTGAATATACTATACTAGGGTAAAAAGTTTTTTTCCTTTGGTAGTTTCAATATGTCATACCTGTTAGGTTTCCACTGAAATGTCTGCTGCCAGACCTATTGGAGCTCTATTATATGTTACTTTTTTTTTTTCTCTTGTTGATTTTAGTATCCTTACTTTATCTTTGGGAGTTTGATTATTAAATGCCTTGAATTAATCTTCTTTGGGTAAAATCTGCTTGGTGTTCTATAACCTTCTTGTACCTGGATATTGATAACTTTCTCGAGGTTTGGAAAGTTTCTGTTATTATTTCTTTGAGTAAGCTTTCTGTCATTATCTCTCTCTACCTTCTCTTCAAGGCCAATAACTCTTAGATTTGTTCTTTTGAATCTATCTTATAAATCTTGTAGGCGTGCTTCTTTCGTTTTATTTATTTATTTTTTATTATTATTATTATTGACAGAGTCTCACTCTGTCACCAGGCTGGAGTGCAGTGGCATGATCTCGGCTCACTGCAACCTCTGCCTCCCAGGTTCAAGAAATTTCCCTGCCTCAGCCTCCCGAGTAGCTGGGACTACAGGTGCGCACCACCAGGCCCAGATAATTTTTGTATTATTTAGTAGAGACGGGGTTTCACCATGCTGGCCTGGATGATCTCGATCTCTTGACCTTGTGATCTGCGTGCCTTAGCCTCCCAAAGTGTTGGGATTACAGGCGTGCCTGGCCTCTTTTTTATTCTTTTTTCTTTTGTCTCCTCTGTGTATTTTCAAATAGCCTATGCTCAAGCTCACTTTCTTTCTTTGACTTGATCAATTCTGTTATTAATAGATTCTGATGAATTCTTCAGTATGCCAGTTGTATTAACTCTAAAATTTCTTCTTGATTCTCTTTAATTATTTCAATCTCCTTTAAATTTATCTGATAGAATTCTGAATTCCTTCTCTGTGTATCTTTAATTTCTTTAAGTTTCCTCAAATCAGCTATTTTGAATTCTTTGTCTAAAAGGTCACATATCTCTGTATTTATGAGATTGGTCCCTGTTGCCTTTTTTAGTTCTGTCAGGTCATGTTACCCTGGATAGTCTTGATGCCTGTTGATGTTTGTTGGTGTCTGGGCATTGAAAAGTGGGTATTTATTGTAGTCTTTGCAATCTGGGCTTTTTTTTTTTTTTTTTTTTTTTTGCTTGTCCTTGTTGGGAAGCCTTTTCAGGTATTCTAAAGGACTTGGGTGTTATGATCTAAACCATGTCTGCATTAGGGGGAACCCAAGCCCAGTAATGCTGTGGTTCTTGCAGACTCATAAAGGTACTGCCTTGGTGGTCGTGGATAAGTTCTGGAAGAATTCTCTGGATTCCCAGGCAGAGACTCCTGTTCTCTTCCCTAATTTCTCCCAAATTAGTGAAGTCTTCCTCTCTGTGCTGAGCTGCCTGGTGCTGAGACCAGAGTGACACAAGCAACCCTGTGGCCACTAACACTAGGATTGCACTGGGTCAGCCCTGAAGCTAGCACAGTACTAGGTCTCACTCAAGACACTCTGTAAACACACCCTGGTTACTGCCTATGTTTGCTCAAGGACCCATGTCTCTATAATCTCAGGTGGTGAAACCAACCAGGCTTGTTTCCTTCCCCTCAGAGTGTTGAGTTTTCCCAGGACTTTGGCAGGTCCAGAGATGCCATCTAGGAGCTAGGTACTGGAGTTAAAAACCTTAAAAAACTACCTAGTGTTTCATTCTATGGTGGCTGAGCTTGCCCTCAAACTATGAGACACAATCCTTCCAACTTTTCCCTCTCCTTCCACACGCAGAAGAGCCTCACCCCCTAGTCACCAGGACCACAGGTCCATGGGGAGTACATCTAGGCTACCACCAGTTCTCACATAGGGCCCAAGTGCTCTTTAATCAGCTTGTAGTGAATGCTGCCAGGCCTGGGGCTCACCCTTCAGGGCAGTGGGCTTCCCACTGTCTCAGGGCAGGTCAAGAAATGCTGTCTAAAAGCCAAGGCCTCGAACTGGGGACCACAAGTGCCTGCTTGGTGCTCTATCTCACTGTGGCCAAGCTGGTATCTAAGGTGCAAGCAAAGTCTCCTTTACGTTATCTTCTGCTTTTCTTAAGCAGAAGGAATCTCTCTTCAGAGTCACCACAGCTGGGAATATGCTGGGTCTCATCTGAAGCCAGCACATCTCAGAGTCTCACCTAAGACCCATACTTTTTGTTTATTCTTATTGTTTCTGGCTTCATATTTTATGAAAGTAAATCAAGATAACTATAAACAACAGTCATTTAATAGAATACTTAAAAAATACATTACCTTTTGTAATCTTCCTTAGAGAGAATGACAGGATTAGGAAGAAAATGATATCTAGAACCAGGTTTAACCCATGTGTGACACTCTTGGTACTATCTTGAAATCTGAGGCCCATGTTCTTTAACTAAATAATAAGAAAATACTGACTATATAGATTTACAGAGTTGTTACTAAGGTTAAATGAGGCAATATAAGTAAACTTGCACTGAAACATTTAAAGGTTATTCAAATGTTAATTATTTTTATTGTTTTATATATTCATTTTTTTCCCTTGGAGCAAATAAAGAAAATTAAAGGGATATAAAGTGGAAGAAAAATGTAAAAGGCAATATTTAGGGACCAATTGCAATTGTGTAGCTAGTTTTGCCACTTCCCAAGAATGGACTCTTGCTATATCAACAATTTTATTCCTAAGAAATCGCACAATGTTGAAAACTAATTTATAAAATAATTATTTCAATATGGAAAAAAATTGGGAGATGGAAAATTTCATCCTCTAAGTAATGAAAGTATTTCTCTTCAGGAATTTTAATACTGAAGATTTTTTTATTAGCACAATTGCATAGTTCTAAATGCTACACATTACTGAACAAATCCAGCATTGATAATGCATATCAGCATCTGCTCAAAAATGTATTTTATTTTCCTAAAACCACTGACACAGAGATTAGAACAGTGCTGCTTATGAATTCTTATCTTTTTCACACATTTTTATGATACATAAAACACAGAGCACTCAAGATAAATTTTATTTTTACCCAGAAGTTCTAACTTTTTGTTTTAATTGCATTTTTATCAGTACTTATGAGATAAATGCAATTAATAGTTCTTATTAATTGATAATGTTATATTAAATATATTTTTTAAATGTTGTAGAAGATTGCATGAATTATAAAATAATCATAGTTTTCTAACATATTAGGAAGAAGAAAGCTATGAGGAGAATTTTAACAAATAGTAGGTTTGGCTTTGCCTGGAATAAGTGTGGATAGTTGTGGAAAGGTACATAGAGAAGATATATAATGTAATGTTGTATGAACAGACATTAAAGTACAATTTACTTGCTTTGAGCAAATTGTCATGAAGCTTAAAAGCAATGTGGAGGAACTTACTAGCAAGTGGAACTATCTTAAGAAAAAAGGTGAAATAATAATTCCTTCAATAAAAATTTATTGAGCACGTTCTAAATGCCAGACACTCTTCATAGTACAGAACTTAATACAGACCATCTTCATTCTGCGTATATTCTAGTGGGAGGTAACTGACAATAACAAAGAGGAAAATACATAATGTATTTGAATGTGATTAGTGTTATGAATGAGTTCAGGTATGAGTCTTGATAAGAGTAGAGGTGGATAATTCAGTTGTATTTAGAAGTACTCTGAGAAAGCCTCAATGAGAAGTTGACATTTGAGCAGAAACATGAAGGAAGAGACGGGGCATGCAATGCCGATATCTGGAGAAACAACATTTGAAGGAGACGAAATTAGAACTGCAAAAATCCCAAGATGAGAGTTTGCTTGGTATATGTGAGGCACAGAAAGAAGGCCAACATGATGATTAAATGGAAATGGAAAAGTGGGAAAGCTTTAGTGAAGTCAGAGAGATAGTTTGGCCCATTGTAAAACCTTCGGCATTTTTACTTGGAGTCTGATGGAATCTAGCGACAAGCCTGACTTACATTACCTGGCATAGTACAGTATTGAGCAAAAGTATAAACAGGGGGAATATTTAAGAGAGTACTACATTAATACAGGTAAGCAGTGAGGATTGAACTAGGCTTGTAATAGTAGTAGGATGAAAAGTAGTCACATTCCTTTGATGCTACCTTCAAAATGTGTCCAGAATACACAGGGCTTTCACAGAACCCAAAGGCAGAGTTTCACCTTGATGGCAATAGATACCTAGAACCAAGATCTTGAACATTTCTTCTACAGAAAAGTAACTGAATCCCTGAATAGTTTTTGTTTGTTTGTTGTTTGAGACGGCGTCTCGCTTTTCTTGCCCAGGCTGGAGTGCAATGGCGTGATCTTGGCTCACCACAACCTCTGCCTCCTGGGTTCAAGCAATTTTCCTGCCTCAACCTCCCAAGTGGCAGCTGGGACTACAGGCGCACACCACCATGCCTAGCTAATTTTTGTATTTTTAGTACAGACGGGTTTTCACCATGTTGACCAGGATAGTCTCGATCTCTTGACCTGGTGATCTACCTGCCTTGGCCTCCCCAAATAGTTTTTATAAAGCAGAGGGATTTAAAGACTTCAGTTGAACAATTGAGTAAAAATATGCAGGAAACTGAATAAACATTTTTTATTACATTTGGAGTTAATTGGAGATATAAAGTATCCATAAAATAATGTACAGAATTTGCCTTAAAAACTGCAGTTTTAAAACATTAGATATTAGTATAAGTATGGTTTAAATATGATTATGACTTTAAAGAGAGAATTCTTTTGAAAACATTATTTAAAATGGCTTTTTCTCTCTTAAAGAAGAGTCTAAATGTAGATCTTTTACTCAATATAAATAAAAGGAAAACATGGTTATATGCCCTCTAAAAGAAGGAATTCAGAGTATTGACTGAAATTAAGGCTGTTGAAGCAGAAATAACTTGATAAAGGTTTATTGGAAGCCAAATGTAAGGATTGATCCAGGAAGGCATGGCAACAAATTTTGGCACAGCCCAGAGTTGGCTACAAGTTGGAAGGGTTTTATTAAAGTTTGAGAGAAGGAGCAGGACTCCTTATATCAGAGTTGTCCTTTTTCATTGAGGGTGCAATATAGAGTTTATAATCATTTGCTAAATATAGGCTAAAATGTCTACATACAAGACAGTCAATAAAACTTCATGATGCAAAAAATCAAATCAGCATCCTTTTTAATGTCAGTATTTCATACATTAATCAGTATGTCAAAAACCTGAGGAACTCAGATAAGATTATTTACTAAGAAACAGGATGTCACCATGAATCACAAGACATTTCCCAGGAGGGCTAATTTGGAAGCTTGCCAGATGTGATCTGTAGGTTGTCAGCAGTAAATATAAAGGATTTTTTGTGTGTGTGAAGAGTGAGACATGTAAATAGAAAACTGTATAAAAGAGTTCAAAGAAAGAAGTATGAAGTGAAAACTTCAATTTCTGAATTGCTTGTCTGCAAATAGAAGTCAAGATACACATGAGACTGCCCCGGAAATACATGTAGAAAAAAAATACCCCAAGCCATGATTACTATATTTCTTGCAAATATTAGAAAAGTTAGTGTGCAGAAAAACTGAAATTATTCATTGTATTTTAAGCATGAATTGGTTGGTTGCAGAAATCATGAATAAATATATTCTATAGACACATTTTCCATGTATTTTGGAAAATATATATTGTACATTTTTATCACCTTTTACTCAATTGTGATTTTGCATCATTTCTGAAAGTAGTTCCACCAAAATAAGCCTAATATGTTAATGTGAGTTGCCTTGTATTATTTTCTTACCTATTATTTGCATACTCCAGTTTTAACTTTAGGTAAAAGAATGTATCATGGCATTTCATGCTTTCACCTGTACAATGACTAAGATAAATATTTGGATGTGTCAAAAAGTAACTCCAGAGGTGATGTGAACCTGGAATTTACATAGTTTTATTATGTATTAAAGAATATATAATTTAAAACAATACCTATAATTTAGCCACATATTTGATAATGTAAAGATGAACCTGTACCAATTAAAACTTAGCATTGTTTAAGCAAAGAAACTTACCCCTTATTTCACCTGGACTGAAAAAAAGAAGGAAGAAATGGGAATGAGGGATGAGTGTGAGTTTGACTCTCAGGCAGTTCATATTTTATGTACTAGGGAATGGGGAAGGAAGTTAGGACGTAATTTTGCAGAATAGTGCACTTCAACTAGCAATATTGCACTTCAACTAGCTCCACTCCTATTTTTTATTCATTTTATTTGCTATAAACAAGTGTCGAGGCTCTTTGGGGTTCCACAAAGCAGATGGGCCACCACCTCTGCTGCAGCTGCCTCTCCTAATCCTGCTCTGGGCTTTGAATTTCTCCACTCTGCAATCTGTCTGTGCTCTTCTATTCACTTTCATCCCCCAGAAATGTGATGCACTGTTCATCAACTGATAACGTCCTCCCTTATCTCCTTGATGTTTCATCATTATTTTTATATTTCTGTCATCATTTTAAAGAGTCATTTTGAGAGGAGAGTGATTAACAGATCTATGTCTGCAGGTTGACTCAAAAGCATCTATTCCTTTTTAAAAATATATTTTCTTAAGTTATCATGAATCTATAATAACTGCACATATATACAGTATACAACTTGATACATTTGACATGTGTACACGTCTGTGAAACCGTAGTTAAAATTGAGATAGTATATAATATGCAAATAATACCTCCATCTCCTCACAAGGATTCCTTGTGCATCTCTACAATTTCAAAATTAATTTCTTTATTAGAAATATAGCCCTGCAAATTATCTGTCTTCATGGGTGAGACTCAGAAGTTTGTCAATAATTATGTCCATTTCATCCAATTTATTGAATTTATTGGTATAAAGTTGTTCACAATATTCACTGGTTAATATTTTAATATCCAAATAGTCTGTAAAGCTGTCACCTCTCTCACTCCTAATGTTAGTAATTCTGTGTTTACTACTGTATTTCTTCTTGGTGTGGCTACAGATTTTTCAAAATTATTGATCTTCAAAAAACCACCTTATTCTTTCATTATAATCTGTTGATTTTCTGAGGTTTTTTTCCTTGATTTCCACTCTGATACTTAACATTCTGTTTATTCTGTTTAATTTAGATTTAATGTTTCTTCTTTTTCTAGGGTTACAGGTGAAAACTGAGGTCCTTGATTCTTAGAACTTTCTTCTTTCTAATACAGGCATTTTGTGGTATATTTTTCCTTTTCATCTATAAATTGGCTTACATGGTATTTATTTTTTCTCAACATTTATTTCAGATTCAGGGAGTACATGTGCAGGTTTTTTCCATGGGTACATTGCGTGTTACTAGGGTTTGTTGTACACATGATTTTGTCACCCAGGTAGGGAGCATAGTGTGTGCTAGGTAGTTTTTTGACCCTCACCCTGCTCCTAACATCTCACTTGAAGTACGCCCCAGTGTCTATTTTTCTCATCTTTGTGTTCATGACTACTCAATGTTTCATTCCCATTTATAAGTGAGAACATGTGGTATTTGGTTTTCTGATCCTATATTAGTTCACTTAGGATAATGGCCTTCACCTATATCCACGTTGCTGCAAAGGACATGATCTCATTCTTTTTTATGGCTGCATGGTATTCCATGGTGTATATATACCATATTTTCTTTATCCAGTTTACCATTGATGGGTATTTAGGTTGATTCCATGTCTTTGCTACTGTAAATAGCACTGTGATAGACAGATGTGTGCATGTCTTTATGGTAGAACTATTTATATTCCTTTGGGTATATATCTAATAATGGAATTACTGGGTTGAATGATAATTCTGTTTTTGTTTCTTTGAGATATTGCCAAACCATTTTACACAATAGCTGAAATAATTATATTCCCACCAACAGTGTGCAAGAATTCCCTTTTCTCCACAACCTTGCCAGCATCTGTTATTTTTTGACTTTTTAATGATAGCCATTCTGACTGATATGAGATGGTATCTCATGGTGGTTTTGATTTGTATTTCTCTAATGACTAGTGATGTTGAACATTTTTTCATATGTTTGCTGCCTGCTTGTGTGCCTTCTTTTGAGAAGTTTCTGTTCATGTCCTTTGCCCATTTTTAAATGACGTTGTTTGTTTTGCTTGTTGAATTGTTTAAGTACCTAATAGTTTCTGGGTATTAGACCTTTGTCTGAAGTATAGTTTGCAAATATTTTCTCCCATTTAATAGGTTTTCTGCCTATTCAGCTGACAATTTCTTTCTTTCTTTGTCCTGTGCAGAACCTCCTTAGTTTAATTAGGTCACGTTTGTATATTTTTGTTTTGTTACAATTGCTTTTGGAGACTTTGTCATGAAATTTTTGCCAAGTCCTATGTTCAGAATGTCATTTCCTAGTTTTTTCTAGGGTTCTTATAATTTGGGGTCTTACATTTAAGTCTTTAATTCATTTTGAGTTGATTTATGAATATGGTGAAAGGACAGGGTCCAGTTTTAGTCTAACTTATATGGCTAGACTATTATCCCAGCACTATTTATTGAATAGTGAGTCTTTTCCCTACTGCTTATTTTTGTTGACTTTGTCAAAGAGCAGATGGTTGTAGGTATATAGCTTTATGTCTGGGTTTTCTTCTCTTTTATAGCTATATGTATCTGTTTTTGTATCAGTAATATGCTATTTTGGTTGCTGTAGCCTTGTAGTATAGTTTGAAATCAGGTAGTGTGATACCTTCAGCTTTGTTTGTTTTTCTGTTGTTTTTTTATTTTTTATTTTTTACTAGTGATGACTATATTATTTTTCCACTTTTGTATTGTTTTACTGGTTTCCTCGGATTGAGTTTCAGCCTCCTCTTGTATCTTGATGGATTTTCCTGCCATCCCGATTGTGAATTCTATGTCTGTTGTTCCAGCCATTTCAGTCTGATTTAGGATCATTTCTGGAGAGCTAATGTGGTCATCTAGAGGTAAGAAGACGCTGGCTTTTAGAGTTGCTAGAATTCTTGCACTAGCTCTTTTTCATCTGTGTGGACTGATAGTCCTTTAATCTTTGAAGTTGCTGTGCTTAGGTAGGACTTTTTGCTTTTATATTCCATGATACCCTTGAGGGTTTGATTGTGGTATATGTTGGGTTTAGTTGATTGGTTTCATTTCTGGATGCTTTCAGGGGGCCAAAACTCAGTTCAGCGTTGCTGGGCTGTGTGCTCTAACCCTGGGAGCACTGGGACCAGGCCTATCACTTTGTTCTCTGGCCCTTTGGGGTCAAACACCTGCTACACTAGAGAGCCTGGGGTGTTCCCAGTTCACTGGCAACAACACTCCAATAAGGGCTGCCAGCAAAACACTGCAGTAGAATGGCAGGGAGAGCCATACATGTGTGTACAGCAGCAGAAGTAATGGGTCTGTGCTCACCACTGTGGTGATGGGGGGCCACAGATGAGTGTGGCCAGGGGGGTGGCAGATGGGGCTGCACGCATGTGCTCACAGACTGGCTGTTGGGGGTAGTGTGCACCAGTGGGAGAATGCTGCAGGAAGCTTTGTGCCAGCAGGGGTTCATCTGCAAAAGTGCTCTGATAGGAGTGTAATAGTCTGTGAGCAAAAGAGCTAGCACCCATGGCTGACAGCAGTCTTTTCAGTGGGGCAGCTGAGGCTGCGTGGCAAATGGGTTTGGCCAGGCAGGACCTTGGGAGATACCAGCAGACAGAGGAACATTCAGATCAGACTGACCCCTTGGGAAAGACAGCCCTGCTCTCTCCAGGCCCAGCTGCTAATAAAGGCTAAAGCCACCTAGAGGAGGAGTATGGCAAGCCTTAGAGGTGGACACCCATGATAGTGCTCCCCTGCAGCCTTTCCCATGCCAAACCCTCTAGGCTTCATGCAGACTGGAGTTCTATCTCTTCCATCTCTCCTGGCAGTTTTCCCTTCCAACTCAAATGTCCATGGGGGTGTCATGGGGTCACCTGCAGCTAGGATCTTGGAGGTCTATGGCTAGAGTGGATTGTTCCATGCTTATTTCACTCACCCCTTCCCTAGAAACCACTGGGGGCCAGGGATGAGCCTGGTGCTTGGCAACCTGACTTTCTCCCCTTTCAGCTTCTGGGTCTACATCCTCCCTATATCCACTCCCAACACCTTCTTTTTGAAGATCTGTTCAGAGTCTGCTGATGTACTTAATGGTAGGTCTCTCTCAGTGGTAGAAGCTCTTCCCAGCTGCATGTATCAGCTATCTTGGCTATTTCCTTGTATATTTTTTTATAGCTACTATTTTAGTTGCATCTCCAAGTTTTAATATGTTGCATTTTCATTTTAATTTATTTTAAAGTATTTTAAAATTATATTTTGAGTTTTTTATTTGACTTCTGGATTTTCTTAAATATGTTATTTTTAAAATATATTTGGGGATTTTTCAGAGAACTTTCTGTTATTGATTTCTAAATTAATTATATTGTGGTCTAAGGATATACTTTGTATGATTTTTACAAATATACTGAGATTTGTTTTATGGTATATAATACAGTCTTGATAAATGTTCCACATACAATTGAAAAGAATGTATATTCTGCTCTTTTTTGAGGTGATTGTTTTATAAACATCAATGAGGTTAAATTCAAGATTTCTATAACCTTACTGTTTTTCTGTTTTTCGATCAATTCTTGAAATATGATGTGGAAATTTGACTACATTTGCATATTTTTTTCTATTTCTCTCTGCAGTTCTATTAGTATTTACTTCTTTGTATGCCTAGTAATTTTTTATTTGGTGCTAGTTATTTTAATTTTACCTTGGTGGCTGCTGAACATGTTTATATCATCATACATAGTTTGAACTTTGTTCCAAAATTAGTTAAGTTTATTGGCAACACATTGATACTTTAGAATCTTGCTTTTAGATATTGTTAGGCAGGATCAGCACAGCATTTTGTCTATGGCACATTTTTTCCTAATGCATAGGCAAAACTCTCATATGTGGTCTATCCTATTTCCTGTGAATTATAAGGTTTCTACTCTGCTTTTAAGAAACAAGAACTATTCCCAGGCCTGTGTAAGCTCCAGACATTGTTCCCTCTAATCTTTTTAGGTGCTTCATTTTCCGGTCCATGATAGTTTTTTCACATGTGAGCAGTGATAAATACTCATTAATAATTCAACAGATTCTTTTTGAAAATCTCTGGTGCTCTCTCTCCCTCTCTGCATTTTTCTCCTCTACAATAATTTTCTCTGAGAACTCTGACCCATGTAACTTCCTTTGACTGTCTCCTCAGATATGTCTTCTCAATTAAGGAAACTGTCTGGATTCCCTTATCTCATTCTCTAACATAGAAATTTTCTCTCTTCTGTATAAACTTTACCTTTATTTGTTCCTTGTTTCCAAGGTTTACTGTTTGTCTTTGCCTGATGTTCAATATCTGCAAAACAATTATTTTGCATATGTTGTCTCTTTTATAGATGTTTCCAGCAGGTGTTTAAATTAGTACTTGTTTATCCATATTTAACAGAAACCTACGTCAAAATGTATTTATTCTGACTTTAATTTTTTTCTGTAGTAATTTGGATTTACTTAAAATTAAATACCTATTTCATATTCTTATGTGGTATGTCTCACTTTCCATATCTAAAACTGAACTAAAGTTTTTCTTCTGCAGCCTTCCTCATCTCAATAAATTCTACATAATATTTATAATTTCATAAACCATAAATTGGCAGTTTTCAAAGGTTTCTTCTCTCTTTAGCCAATCTAATCAAGTACCAAAAATATTTCTTGACCATCTTCTAAATTTACAACCATCATTCCAGTTCCATTTTCTGCCCTATTCCTAGTTATTATCCTTTTCCATATCTACTTCAGACTTCTCCAAAGTTAAAAGAAACAATAAACAAACAAACAACAAAAATAAATGAGAGAATTCTTCTAAAGACAATTGTATACACTGCTGGGAGAAACTAAATATAGGCAGTTCTTTATATCTTATTTTAATCAGTGAACCACAATATAATGTGCCTACTTCTAATTTATTAAAAATTTAATTCCTATTTTAAATTTATTTTTGAATTTTTATTTTTATTTATTTAAATAAAAATTCCCATTTTAAATTTATTATTAAATATATAGTGTAAGTAATTTTTAAAAATAGTTTGAGTGACTTCTACCAACATAGGCATATGGCAAGGTTGTTAAAATGGAAACAAGGAAACAAAAGTTATGGAGAAGAGGAAGGGAGATATACTAACCACCTTAGCTGACCTAGCTGATCTGTCTTAGCATTAAATTTAGCTTAGAGATTTTTGGGCATCCCAAAAGCAATAGAAATGGATTAATTATCATTGATTTGATAAATCTGTGCTTCAAGTGTCAATTTTTCCTGCCAAGTAGAAAATATTCAAGTACATAATTGACAATATTATGCAACATATTTGTTTTTCTCTTTTACTCAATATGTAAGGAATTTTCCCTATATTGCCATTTTAAAAATCAATCTTCAAAAAGGCAACATTTGTATATTAAAATATTAAAAGATTTATATAGCGATATCTCAGTATATATCTGTACATATCTATCTATATACCAAATATTAAAACATCACTATATAAATATTTAAATTATGTATATATTTATTCCTATAACTACCTATGTATCTGTCTGATCCATGTGATTTTTTTTGTGTGTTTGCTATGCAGATATTATCCCATAAATGATGGAAGAGTAAGAGTTATTGAAGTTTATCTTTGTAAATTACCATGGTTCTAACTTTATATGAGGATAGAGCATATCTTAAAAGATATGCTAAAGAGGGAATAATATATTTCTTATATCCTTCTCTTTTTTTTTTTGGCTAGCATATTGACAGTAACTAAATATAGGCACCAGTTTAAGACACCAAACATAACAGATTATTTTGGACTGGAAAAATTTCAAACCAGCATTACCAGTCAGCAATCCTGACAAAGCCCCTCAAGTCATCATTGTTGGCAATAGCAATGACACCAGTGTTAACTCCTATGGAAGGACAAATTGCTTGCCTCACCTTGAATTGTACCATCTTTTTCTTGACCCTTAATTTCACTAAATATATTGCAAACTAATTTTAATAACTTGATCTGGAATTGCTAATTACATAATTCATTGTACTATCTCTCCAACTGATCCCAGAACATTAGTTTTACAATACCCTAATCTATCCAGTCTCCATAGCCAGACTGAACTTTCAAAATGTAAATCTTCCCAGTTATTCCTCTTAATAAAGTCCTTGGATGACTTTACTTTTCCTAATGACAATGTCTAAAATTCTTAACAAGGGTTATAATGCTTTCTGGGATTTCACCCTGCCTATCATTTTAGCTTCAATTTATGCCCAGTTTCCTCATTACTCTCTCTGCTCCAACCACACTGAACTTTCTTTCCCAAGTGTTTCTTGAATACTTGACTCTGCATGTTTGTACAAGGAATTTTTTATTCCTGAAACATTGGTATATCCTCTCTTTCTCCACTGCCAACTTACTCTTCACATGTTGGTTTATACACCATGATCACTGGGAAACATTTGCGAATGTCCCTGCTCCCCTAGACTAGGTTATGTCTCTCCACTACTTTCCGTGACACACAGTACTCTGCCTTTTATATCACTTTCACATGCATAAGTTGTATTTAATGTCTGATTTTAAGTTGTGTGAGGCAAGGACAAGATCTGTCTTTACTTTTGTTATATGCCAGTGTTTGGATTATTACCTGAAAATTAACCATTGCACAAAACTATTGGCTGAATAAATAAATGAAGGAGGCTGGGTGCAGTGGCTCACACTAGTAATCCCAGCACTTTCGGAGGCTGGGCTGCGTGGATCACCTGAGGTCAGGAATTTGAGACCAGCCTGGCCATCTCTACTAAAACTACAAAAATTAGATAGGCGTGATGGCATGCACCTGTAATCCCAGCTATTTTGGAGGCCGAGGTAAGAAAATCACTTAAACTCGGGAGGTGGAGGTTGCAGTGAGCTGAGATCATGCCACTGCACTCCAGCCTGGGCAACAGAGAGAATCCATCTCAAAAAAATAATAATGAATATAAACAAACAAACAGACAGTAAATGGTCTTTTTTGGTTGACTTAAAAAGTCTAACATGTAGGTAGAAGCTGTGGCTTGATTTCTGAACCTGACATGTAGTTATTGTATACTTTTGAACACAAGAAAAAGAGAAATAGTGTGATTATATGAAGAATAATTAAGATTTCCAACAGAATGGTGTTCATTTTTTTTTCACAGAGAAATTCATCTCATCAATTTTTTGTGTGTGGTAGAAGCAACTTCTTCAAATGTCTAAGCACAAAAGATGTAGAAAACCTTCAACAACATTAGTTCAAAGCATCTGTGTATTTCAGTGATCTGTGATTATTGTGTTTACGACTGCTAGGTGTGTTCAGGAAGTGAGATTACAGGCAACGTTTGAAGTGTTCTGAGAACTTATGCTTTCTTTTGTGTGACTATTGTTAGCCACTCAGATCGTCTGAACTGAGTTTGTGATTGATGCTAAGGAAGTGCTCTTTGCTGAGGTAACTTGCCTGAGGATTTTCATAATTTTCAAGCTTGGCATTGGAACTATAAACATGTAGATAAAGTAAGCGTGTTTTATGACCCATCCCTCCTTTAAAAAATGTGCAGTTGGCAGACAAGCTTATTATTTACTTCAATTTTCTCCTGGTGAAATGAAAGGAAATATGCTACTGTAGTATTCTGAAGGGTATACCATGTCCTTTAATTCCTCTTTCTCTACAAGAAAAAGCCCAGCCATCCTCCCCAAACAAGAAAAGGAAGCATGTAAAAAAATTAGTAATCTATTTTCTAATTATAAGAGTTTTTTTAAGCTTGAAAAGAAGAGTTAAATTTGTTGGCATTAATCTTTCAATTTTCAGTGGTGTATAAGAATAGCAGAGAGAACCAAAAGCGTGCTGTGCCTCTGATGTGTGCACTCCACAAATGACCAAACCCAATTTCTGGAAAAACTGATAATGATAAGCATTTGTCATATGAATTTGGATGATCAAATAAAATCAATTGTTATTCTGTTCATTCATCCTTGACTGATTAGGGAATTCAAATGGAAAGTCAGACAGAAAGTGATGTGCATATTAATGATTAATGATTCAAGAAATACTTCAAGTACACCCTATATTCTAGGAAAAGAATTTTACAGTAGTTTGCTTGAAAACATGCAGGAAAAAGGGATATATAGAAAAAAGGGACATTTGAGGAGAAAGTCACATTTTTAATAGTTTTAAATAATTTTATAACAGCCACGGTGCTACTTCTAAAACTATTATGAAGGTCCAAGAGCTTGCCTGTGTGCGTCCTTTAATTAAAATGAACATTTTTGGTGGATTTTTCTATTCCATTAATCTGTGGCTCATAGAACATTTGGTCAAATGTTGTATACTTGCTAAGGCCCAGGGATTTTAGCTGTACAATTTCTGAATATGTTCATGTACCCCCAAACATATGCCATCAAATTTCAGCAAGCTTTTTGGATCCTTGAGAAACTCACGTGGCTGGGTGTGCAGGATACATTTTCTAGGGACATATATATCCAAATGTAGGAGACTCCCAGGTATTCTGTTTCCAGCTGATGACCTAAGTTTTCATTTCTACCATTATTTTTCCAGGTTGTAAATCTGAGCTGATTCCTCCATGCCCTCTGATTCAAGCTCATAATTTTATTGTTCTCTGTGTGCCTTATTCCATGTTATTTTTTTTTTTCCATTACTACCCTCTTTCACTCCAGATTCAAAGTCTTGTATGTTTTTAATCCAGCTTCATTAATGGGTCTATTTTCTTACTGTTTCTTTTGTGTAATAATTTGATCTTAACTCAGAGGTAGATTTACCCTTTCCCTAAATGTAATAAAGCTTAAACTTTAGGCTTGTCATTTAATTTTCATGGGCCACTTCAAAGGCCCTTAAAGAGGCTCTAGAAATATATTCACATGCTCATAAGTTTCTGTAATATTTGTAAAAGTAAGACATTTTCACTGTAATCATGTGTTTTTCCTTTGCCTGCTGTATTAGTCAGGATTCTCCAGAAGGACAGAACCAATAGGAGATATATATTTAGATATAGATACATATAGATACATATATCTATATCTATTTAGATATGGATATATATATAGATACACATATCTATATTTATAGATATAATAGAGTTTATTAAGGAGAATTAGCTTTCATGATTATACAGCAAAGCCCTACCATATGCTGTCTGTAAGCTGGGGAAAGAAAAAGCCAGTAGTGGCTCAGTCTAAGTCTGAAAGCCTCAAAACTAGGAAAGCCAACAGCGTAGGCGTCAGTCTATAGAAGAAGGCCCAAGCGTCCCCAGGAAGACGCTGGTGCAAGTCCCAGAGTCCAAAGGCCAAAGACAGGGAATCTGAGGTTCAAGAGCAGGAGAAGTGGAAGGAAGCGTCAGGCATGTGAAGACAGAGAGAACTAGGGGAATCAGCAAGCAAACTTATCCCCATTCTTCCACCAGCTTTGTTCTAGCTGCACTGGCAGCAGATAGGATGGTGCCCACCCAAATTGAGGGTGGGTCTTCCTCTCCCATTCCACCAACTCAAATGTCAGTCTTCTCTGGTAACACCTTCACAGACACACCCAGAAACAATATGTTGCCAGCCATCTAGGCATCCCTCGATGCAGTCAAGTTGACACCTAATATTAACCATCACACCTGCCAACTTTTTTTCTTACACTCAATTTTCATGGCACCTGGTGTTGGAGTTGGCTTGACCATTTTAAGAATCCGGTTTAGGGAAAGTTAAGTTAGAGATACATTTCATTTGAGTCTAGTGGGATATAATTTTTGGTTCTTAGTCATTGATTTGTGTGCAATTATTGCTAGCTGTGCTAGTGTAGAAATGCCTGTCAAGAAACACCCTGACTGCCCACTGTGTGGACCCAGCAGTTTGACATGAAGCAACAGGGTTTATAGCTACCTGGCACCAAAAGCATGTGGGCACAGAAGTGGCATATACTTTTAAAAGTGGAGAGAGAATCAAAATCTGTGGAAAACCTTTCTAAATCTCCTAGCCCATATATGAAAGAAATTCAGATAGAGATTTTCCTAAATTTGACAAGAATTCTAAAAATTTTATATAATATTACCAATAATTGGTTGTGAAGCTAAAGGAAATATTTCTATGTTATTGAGAATAATTTTAAAAATTATATCAACCAAGCTAGAGGGAAGAGTCTATTCTATCAAAATGATAAAAAATTGTTGTCATACAAAGGTGTGAAAATATTTTTAAGTGTAATTTAAGAAGTAAGAAAAATAAGTAAAATGGAGTGACATAGACAACTAATTAATAAAATTTTATATTTTTTCTAGATTTGATGATGTTTTGAATTATCCAGCTTTTCAAACTTTGTGATTTGTTGTACTTTCTTCTTTTTCTAAACAATTATTCACATTTGCACCAAAATTTTAATTTATACATTTGTATTCTTTTTAATTTATTGTATGTCAGATGCGATAAACCTGGAACATCTCCTGCCCTGATTCATTTAGCCCTAGTAACTCAAAATAAGTGAAAATCACTATAATAAAAATTTGATTTAATGTAGGGGCTAAAGTGGATGGAAATCTAGGCTCTGGAATGAGACTCCCTGAGATAAAAATCCTTGTTTCCACAAGTTATTATTCATGTGACCTTGGGCAAGTTACTTAGCATATCTAAACCTCAGCTTTCTCATTTAAAAAGCAGGAGATTGGATTAGAAAGCGTAATTCCTTGATGCTCTTTATAACTGTGTGATAGTAACATGAAACATAGTGAGCAACCAACTAATTAAAATTAGTATGCATGTTGAGAACCTTGGATCCCCTATAATTTCACATCAGACCTATGAATTCCTAATTGTTCTTTCAGGTATGTGTAGGGTAAGAAGAGGTCTAGTGTGGCAACTGACCTACCTGTCCATTCTTTTAACTAGCATAGTGCCACTTTTATTAACTTCATTTACACTCTAAGCTTTAGTTTGAACAAGGTGCTCTGTGTCTGTATATGTGTGTTCATGTGTGTAATTGAATACAACTGCTCTTGCCCAATCCTTCTATCACAAGAATCATGTGATAACATTAGTGAAAATATTACAAATGGAAAATAAGTGGTAATCTCTTCTCTATTTGACTTCAATCTTATATGTAGGAAGGATATGTTTTTATTTAAAATAAAACAAAATAAACTAACCACAGAAAATTCTGACTTCCAGAACAGAGATTAAGCATTCAATGAAAATAGAAAATTAACAAGAATTGATTGAGAGAAATATAAGCTTCCCCCAAATTCTCGGGGATATTAAAGGATTATCAAGTTTCCATAGCATATGGGACTGAGCCTCATGTTAATATTTGGTTATTTATATTTGACTAATATTAAAGAATGTGTAAACTCAAAACAGCAGGAGGACTTGGATAAAGAGCTAACACTGGCATTTTATGTATAGCTCCCCAAAGACTTGCTTTATTGATTTAGTATTTTTAATTGTACTTTTTAATTAGAAAAAAATCACATTTTAATAATTTCTACTCATAATTGCCAGAAAGAATAATCTTAATCCCTCTTTAATTTGACAGCTTTTTACATGAATCAGTTCTATCCCCAAATAAATTCACTTCCAATTAAAAGTTGATTGTTTTATGACAGGACATAGGTATATTTTCTTTGATTCTTTCATATCATTGAGACGTAACAATAATCAGCATCTCTGAAATTTCCTTTCACTTTTAGAGACCACAAGCCTTCTGGCAATTCTCCATGAATGAAGTCTTTTTTGTAATCAGAATATTCCTGTTTTATTAACTTTTTTCTTTTATATTTGTCTATAAAAGAACAGGGAAGTGTCTTAACAGCATTTCTAATACCTAGGTAGTCAGATATTCCTTCAAATTAAACAAATTTGATATCTTAAAAGTAAGTGTAAGTAAATAAATAATAGAGAATGTCCAACTCCTTTGCTAAGGTATACCAGTAATTTAGAATAAGAGTTTAACGGATAAAATAAAATAAGCAATAGTTACTATTTCATGTATATACTAGTACAGGGGTCCCTAACCCTGGGCCATTGACTGATATGGTGTCTCCTAAGGTACAGGGCCACACAGCCGGAGATGAGTACCAGCAAGGGAGGGAAGCTGAGCTCCACTTCCTGTCAGATCAGTGCATTAGATTTTCATGGGAGCATGAACCTTATTGTAAACTGTTTACATAAGGGATCTAGGTTGTGCGCTCCCTATGAGAATTTAATGATAAATGTAATGTGCTTGAATCATCCCAAAAAATGGTCTCCACTAAACCAGTCGCTGGTACCGAAAAGGTTGTGGAACCATGGCCTAGTGTACAGTTCTCATGTTTTGAAGGAAAAAGAAACCAAGCAATAGAAATAAGTGGTATGATAAATTGACACTTGAAAAACACATAGTTAAGGGGAAAAATGTTTAAGAAGGTAGTGAGTTTTGAATCATTAATACTCTTAAAACTAGTGTCTAAAGTGAACATTTTAATTATGGCGTTTTTCAGTTGTAAAAATAGATCATTAAGAATCACTTATAATCTTGCCCCTAGGATAGGTATTTTGGATATATTCTTAATTATGTAACCAAATGCCTAATAATGTGTCACCAATATTGTAGATTTCTGTTGCCACCTAAAATTCTGCATTATATGCCTGATTCTGCAATAAGCTAGCTAATATCCCCTTTGAAAAATGTAAGGCTTTAACCATTCCTTTATTACTGAATACTTATTTTTAATGTTTAATATTTTGACTAATGTTAATATGTGTATCTTTCTACATAGAATATTTTGATTCCATTTTAAATGAGTAAATTGTATATTTCCCCTAGTTCTGTAGTTTATTAATTTATCCTGAGAGACTAGAGTTATTTTATTTACATTCAGGTTTTGTGTATGTGTGTTTTGTGTGTATATGTATGTGTGTGCATTTGTAACATGATTTGTTCTTCATGTAGTTTTTTTTTTTTTTTTTGAGACAGAGTCTCACCTGTCATCCAGGCTGGAGTGCAATAGCGTGATCTCGACTCACGGCAACCTCCGCCTCCTGGGTTCAAGCAATTCTTTTGTCTCAGCCTCCTGAGTAGCTGGGATTACAGGCACCCACCACCATGCCCAGCTGATTTTTTATACCTTTAGTAGAGACGGGGGTTTCACCATGTTGGCTGGGTTGGTTTCGAACTCCTGACCTCATGATCCATCCACCTCAGCATCCCAAAGTGCTGGGATTACAGGCGTGAGCCACCATGCCCAGCCCATTTAGTAATTTTTTAGTGTTTTAATGTCTTTGAGAAAATTGACTTTTTTTTTTTTTTTTTTCCTGAGATGGAGTCTCGCTCTGTCACACAGGCTGGAGGGCAGTGGCACAATCTTGACTCTCTGCAACCTCTACCTCCCACATTCGACTGATTCTTCTGCCTCAGCCTCCCAAATAATGGATTACAGGTGCATGCCATCACATCCGGTTAATTTTAGTAGAGACACGGTTTCACCATGTTGGCCAGGCTGGTCTTGAACTCCTGGCTTCAAGTGATCCACCCGCCTTGGCCTCCCAAAGTGCTGGGATTACAGGTGTTAGTCACCATGCCCGGCCGAAAATTGAGTTTTTGATCCTCAGTTTATATATTGCTTCTTTTTTTTTAATTTTTATTTTTGAGACAGAATCTTGCTCTGCTGTCTAGGCTAGAGCGCAATGGTGCAATCTTGGCTCACTGCGACCTCTGCCTCCTGGGTTCCAGTAATTCTCCTCCCTTACCCTTCTGAGTAGCTGGGACTACAGGTATGCACCACCACACCTGCTAATTTTTGTATTTTTAGTAGTGATGGGGTTTCACCATGTTGGCCACACTGGTCTCGAATTGCTGACCTCAGGTGATCTGCCTACTTCAGCCTCCCAAAATGCTGGGATTACCGCACGAGCTACCATGCCTGATTTAAATATTGCTTCTTATAGCATATTTCTTCACTGATTTCTTCCCTTGCTTGTACCTGAGTGTTCTGATTTACTGTTTTGTTTTTTGTTTGTTTGTTTGTTTGTTTTTGGCAAGCATCCTATCCAAGTTAATGGCTTTTTTTATGTGTTCAGTAATATAAGTTGACTATGTTACTTCAGAATTTCGAGCATATTCAAATCAGTTATTCCTCTACCCACAGCCACAGGACAGAATCAATGCTTTTGAACACTTATACTCCCTCACAGGTAGAAAAATTTGGGGTGGAGTAACTCTGGAAGACTAAGCATCTTTACTAAGAGTCTAAGCCCTCTAAGGAAGGCCGTGTAAATCAGCTAGGAGGGGGACTTAAACTTTGTGTTAGTCTCAACATTTAAATTGAACAGAAATTGTTTATATCAGAAGATGTGATATTTTTAAGAGACAAGTGCAAGGCTTTTTTGGTTTTGTTTTGGGTTACTCTTCAACTGAGCAGATTAGAGATTGTTAGAAAGATTAGATAAGTTGCAGACAAATGCAAAAGCTCCCTTTCCTTTGTACAACTGAGTAAATATAATTAGTATTAGGGGTATAGAAACCTTAAGAGAGTCCTAAGCAATTTTTCATGGCCTCACAGATGTTCACAAAAGTAGTCAAAGTCTCTTCTTATCAGCAAGAAGTGCGAAGAATTGCCTGAGAGTGAAAAGTCAACAGATTTGCAAGAGCTTTAGAACACCAAGGTCATAAGTACCTACAACTGGGAACACTGAGCGATTCAGTGGATGTCAGCACGGATGCCGAAGGCTATACATGATAATTACAGCTCAGCAGATGCCACCCCACATGAATACTAATGATCAGAAGCCAGATACCCATGACTATAAGCCCCTAGGTTTGAGGTGATCACTGAGAGAGGAAAGAGAAGAAACAACAACCTGAAATTATTTGTTTCCCACTGAAATGCCTGAAATCTCTGAAATACACTAAACTTTTGCTTTTGGCCCTCAGCTGGAATTGGGTCTAGAAGTATATAGAAAGTTGAATTAATGAAAAAATAAGGGAATAGTATTTTTTATACACCACTCTATGTGGTCTGATAACTAATAATGATAATTTTAATAACAACACAATTAAAGAGCTACTACTAATAATACTTTGGGGATTTCAGTTTATGAAACACCTCTCAATGTATGACTTTTTGTTAATCTAGTTTTATTCACTGAAGTATTTCCTATTAAGAATGTGCCAGGAAGCACTGGCAAGAAAGGAATGGGTACAATGTGTGTAAAAGGTGTTCCTGACAATTTAGAAGACTAGAGGTTAAGAGAGACGTGAAGGCCAAATTTAGAGAAGTGAAAGCCAACTTTTCATACCTGAATGTCTTTATTTATCCTCGCAAGGATGATACACACAGGGGTGTATGTTAGATTCAAGAGGTTTAATTTCAGAGTTGCAGAGTATGCTGCTGATCATTTGCCAGAGTGTAGCCTGGGAAGGCCTTAAGACCAGTGCAAAAATAGGTTAATACAAACAAGGAAGAAAGGTGGTAACAGGAGGTGAAATGGGTGTTTCTAGCACTTCTGTTTCTCCATGGCCCAAATCAAGTATTCTAAATACATTCTTGGATACTCATGTAGAAGGTCAGAAGGAAGGTGAAAAATAGAAATTGATCAGGAATGATATTTCCAGAAAAAGATTATAGTAGTTATATAAAATCATATTTTTAATTTTTGAGTTAGAATATGTAAATTACAAGGACATTCATTTATCAAAATGATAAAGAGCTGTAACTTTTGAGTGACTTTAATCTTTTCTGTTAGTCAACAGTGTTTATCAAATATTTTTATTTTCCCTCCCTCAGGTTTCAAGTGCACTCCCCTAACCCTTGTCATTAGGTGCTTGCAATACAGGTCGGCCTTCATCTGTGGAAGGAAATTGTAGGTATTGCTGTAGATTAGAGAGATTCAAGAGTCAATGTTGAGTATAGGACTTTGAGAATGGTGGAGTGAAAACCTCTGTGAAACTGTTCCTTTATGAAAGCAATGAAATGCTAGAAAAAAAACTGTCAAAATAAGCTTTTCAAAAACCTGGAAATTAGTCAAATGTTTGCAACAATATACATTTATTCAACAAAAATAGTAGAGCCTAGGTAAGAAAAGCAGAGTTTGTAGCATTTTTATATTGACTTGTTTTAATCTTCCTTTTTCCAATTATGTGATAGCCTTGAATCACAGCAGCTATGAAAACCAGCAGGCTTGTAGCCACTGGAGGAGACAGCTGGTGAGGAACTCCTCACAAAGCTCCGCTCCCAGAAGATACCACAATGTGACTTGTCTACCAACTCCATGGAAAAACCCCATTCACAGGGCATTGTTGTTATTTGACCCTGGGAAGGAGGGAAGAGCTTATTTCCAGAGTTCCCATATTGTGTTATTCAAAATGTTTGGTTTTCAACAAAAATTATGAGACATGCAAAGAAACAGCAAAGGTATCCCATATACAGGAATGAAAAATGCAGTTAACAGCAAATGATATCCTGAGGGCATTCAAATGCTAAACTTAGCAGACAAAGATTTTAAATCAACTATTATGATTAGAATAAAGTAAATAAAGGAAACCAAATCCAAAGAGTTCAAGAAAATCATGACAACATACAACTTTTGCCTATCAGCAAACGTTTTTTAGAAAGATTTGAAGCATTTACAGAAATAGTTGAACAATTATGAGATGACAAGTGAGATAAATTAGTAGATATTTCTGTGGCGATACACGGCAGGGAATATAGACTTTACAGAATCAGAGGAAACTATGACTGTATTAGGCCATTCTTGCGTTGCCATAAATAAATACCTGAGACTGGATAATTTATAAAGAAAAGGGGTTTAATTGGCTCACAGTTGTGCAGGCTTTATAGGAAGCCTGGTGCTGGCATCTGCTCAGCTGCTAGGGAAGCTTCAGAAAGGTTACAATCATCGTGGAAGATGAAAGGTCAATAGGCATGTCACAGGGTGAAAGCAGGAGCAAGCGAAAATGTAGTGGGGGGAGGTGCCACACACTCTTAAATGACCAGATGTCATGTGAACTCAGAAGGAAAGCTCACTTATCACTGAGAGCATGGCCCAAGCCATTTGTGAGGAATCCACGCCCAGGATCCAAACACCTCATGGGGATGACATTTCAACATGAGATTTGGGCAGGGACAAATATCCAAACTACATCAATGGCAATGGAGTCTCAACACATACAGAATGAGAGAAAGTGCCACAAAATTAAAAAGCGACAAACAGAGATTCTGGAATTGAAAAGTAAGTAACTAAAATTGAAAAACAAAACAAAACAAAACAAAACAAAAAAACTACTAGTGGAGTTCAACAACAGATTTGAGCTGCCAAAAGGAAGATTCAGTAAGCTCGAAGATACATCTTCACTGATTATCTAGTCAGAAGAATAGAAAGAAAAACAATACAAAATGTGAATACAGCCTCAGAGACCTGTGGGCTACCATCCACTGTACCAGCACAAAGATAAAGGGAATCCCAGAAGAATAGGAGAGAAAAAGAGCAGAGAATATTTAAAGAAAGAATGGCTCAAAACCTCCCAACCTGAGGGAAAATGTTAATCTACTCAGAAGAAGTCAACGAACTCTGAGTAGTAGAAACACAAAAAGCTCCACACCTAAAAACATCACAGTCAGTGTTCAAATTAGAAGAAACAGAATACTGGAAGCAGTGAGAGAAAATAATTTATGCTGTGAAATGAATGCTCACAAAAATGGAATGAATTTTCATAACATATTTGAAGTGCTAAAGGAAATAAATGAAAAAGAGAATAAAAAATGAATACGAAAAAACAATTAGTTCTTTAGAAAGATCAACAAAATAGAAAATTTTACCTAGGCTAACTAAGAAAAAACAAAGAGAAGACTCAAATGACTAAAATGATTAATGAAAGAGAGGACATCTCTACTGATACTGCAGAAATAAAAAAGATGATACAGGAATCCTGTCATAAACTGTATGCTAACAATGATGTAACTTAGAATTAAGGGAAACATTTCTAGAAATAAACAAATTGCCAAAATTGACTCAAGAATAAAAATGAACTCCAAAGTCACCTATAACAAAGACTAAATTGCTAGGTAAAGAACACTTCTCACAAAGCAAATGCCAGTCCTAGATGGTTTCACTGGTAATTTCTGCCAAACTCTTAAGGAACTAAAAACAATTCTTCACAAAATCTTTCAAAAAATAGAAAAGGGAGAAACACATCCCAACTCGTTCTATGAAGCTAGCCTGATACCAAAACCAAATAAAGGGATCACAGGAAAACAAAACTACAAACCAATGTCCCTTATGAATGTTGATGCAAATATTCTCAACAAAATAGTAGCAAACTAAATCTAGCAACATATAAAAAACATTCCATCAGGACCAAATTGCATTTATTCCAGTAATGCAAGATCACTCTAATATCTAATAATCAACAAATGTAATATACCATATTATTAGAATAAAAAAAACCCCATGATTTTCTTTATTAGCATGAAAAAATTGACAAAATCCAACACCCATTCATGATGAAAAAAGTACTCAACATAATAAGAACAGAAGAGAACTTCTTTAATCTAATAAACAGCATCAGTGGAACTCACAGCTAACCTGAAAAAAGACTAAATGATTTCTCTCGAATATCAGGAAAAGACAAAGATACCTACTCTGGCCACTTTTATATAACATTATAGTGAACATTCTAGTTAAGATAGTCATTCATGAGAAAGAAATAAAAGTCATCAGATTGGAAAAGAAAACTAAAACTATCTCTGTTTGCAAATGATACGATCTTGCATATAGAAAATCCGAAGGAATCTAGTGGATTCAATTTAAATAATAAATACATTCAGCAATGTTTCAGGATACAAGATCAATATACAAATATCAAATCTACACACCATCAATGAAAAATCCAAAAATGAAATGTAGAAAAGAAAACCATTTAGAATACCCTCAAAGACCTAAAATACTTAGAAATGAATTTAAGAAAAAACGTGCAAGACTTGTACACTAATAAAACATTGTTGAAGCTAAAGATGGTCTAAGTAAATGAAAAGATATGTTCAGAGATTGAAAACCTTAATTTAAAAAATTATTTATTTATTGTTTGAGATGGAGTCTCATTGTGTCGCCCAGGCTGTAGTGCAGTGACACAATCTTGGCTCACAGCAACCCCTGTCTCCCAGGTTCAAGCCATTCTCCTGCCTTAGCCTCCTGAGTAGCTGGGTTTACAGGAGCCTGCCACCACACCTAGCTAGCTTTTGTATTTTTAATAGAGAAGGGGAAAAAACTTAATATTGGTAACAGATATCCCACATAGTTTGTTTGACAGAAGTTCAGTGTTTAAAATACAAAATATACATCATCTTGAAAATGAAATAACAAATATATGTAGGCAAATATATAGGCCAAGAGAAGCTGGAATATGCAAACCCTGTAGCTGACAAGATAAAATTGAAGGAAAAATTTCAAAAGGAATAAAGACAGACTTTATGTACTGGTAAAAGCAATGATTGTTTTCATCAAATAACATCAGTTTAAAATATGTTAACACAGTGACTGAATTCTGGGGAGCAACAGATAAATCCATAATTGCAGTATTAACCCAGATACCTCAGAAATATATAGACCAAATTGATAGAAAACATATAATACAAGGAAAGATACAGAGGATTAGAATAATAACCAGTAATAAGTTATAATGTAGATTGTGGTTAAAAACATTTTTAGGAACTCAGAAGAGGTGGAGAGAGAGAATGTGGAACAGCAAGTATCAGAATAGCTGATAAAACAACAAGCCCAAATGCAAGTAATAGTCAAGTCTTTAATCACTAACTGTGAAGGAATAAGCAAGAATCTCAAACTGGAGGTAGCACTGACCTCATGTTAAATCCACCGTGCCCCGTGAGCATATGCACCAATTACGGGTCAGGTAGATTATTACTAACGTAATGGCTATCTCACTGTTGAGGAAGCTCTGAGCAAAGACTTTTGCAGTTTTATAGACCTGGGGGTTGGGGTGAGGTCTGGGGAAAGGTTAGAAGTGGAAAATGCCTGAGTGCTGAATGAGTCTGAATGCAGAAAAGTGTCTTCAAGATCCTCCAACAAGGAGAATTCCAAATGGAGGGCCTGGACTAGGAATGCAGATGAGCATGAGAGCATGGCTGGCCAGGGAGCTGAGTTTTTGAATGCAACTCCCTTCAGAGACTGCAGTGCACTGGCCCTGTAGCCAGTCTGGTGTGGGGAGGGCAGCTTTCCCTCAGGAGGCCTGCCAGCTAAAGCCTTTATAATGGCTTGTGGTTGTACCTGAAAAATCACAAAAAATTTTTGACCATGGGCTGAAACTCTTGAACATACAATTCAAGGCCAAACTGAACCCTGCCACTTAGTTCTGTCACTGACTAGACATGAGACCTTGAGCAAGTTATTTAACAATTCTATGCATGAGTTTTTCTATTTGTTGAATGGCAATACGCTTGGTAAAGGAAGTATACTGATATATTTTATCTACAGAAAGAATATCAGACACATAGTGTTATAAATTTGTTAGCACTTGTTTAGATGTATACATAGGCACAAACACACATGTGTCCATGCATATATATATTATGAATATATCTGATGTACATATATATTATTATACATTTTTATTGTATATGTGTTTTTATATATACACTCTTACACAAACAAATGATTTCTGTACCCAACAAATGCACATATACATTCTTTCAGATTTAAATGAAATATTTACAAAATTTGGCCGTTTGATATGCTGCACTTCATCTCTGTGTCAGTTCACTTCCCATTGGCTAGAATTCAGTCACATGGTGCAAACAGAATGATTTTGAAGTGCATTCTAGCTGTGTAACTAGAGATAGAAGGAACCCATTTTTGAACAGCTAGCATCTCTTCTGTAGTCTGCCTCTTTCTAGTTACCAACTACTATGCATACCTTTTTTCAACACATACATTTACTCTTTCACCAAAAGAAAAAATAGAAAATTTCACTAGTTACGCGTTTCAAAGTCCAGAATTTTAGAGGACATACCCTCCTCCCCATCAAGAATGAGTATGTATATTTCTGGTCTGCTAACATAAAAACCAGAAAGATGGTTATTTGTTGCTATCCTCTTACACGATACACAATAGCAGAGCCAGGAATAGGCTATTACAATAAAAACTCATACTAAGAAAAAAGGAAGAAATGGAAACATTATAGCCATTGATTGAGAGCAACACTGCTGTTTCGCTGGGCTAGTATTATAAAAACCTCCACCCTAACAGTACTGGAAGTTTTAAAAATTAGATCTTAGATCTGTTTTTTGGGAGGAACACCTGGCTCCACTATCTGGGAGGTTTTCTCTTATCTTTTGACCTGGTGGACAAACGTAAGAACACTGGAGATTATGTTCCCTTTGAAGGGTGAGGAGTGTGGCACAATTTCTTTTGGTTTGAGAGTTCAATAAGCCAAAACTGTTTTTAGAGCATAATATTAGGTATTTCAGTGGTATAGATGCTTCAAAAACATAACAGAATTTTTATCTATTTGTTTTCAGTATCTTCTATGAGGCAGCAACCAAAGCCAAGGTTATGTTGTAGACGTTGTTTTTAAGTCGTTTATTATTTCTGTGCTTATTCCTTGTGCCCATCTCTCTCTTCATGGAGGCTACCTTAAGGCCTTCTAAAAAAGTAGGCTTGGATGAGGAGGCCAAACTTTTCATCAGACCTTTGCCATAGGGTTAAGCGCCTTTATTTACTGAGATGACTTTCAAGTCCTTTCTTGCTACATGGGATGAGGAAGTACTGGGCTTTTTATAACCATGTCCCACTTTTCTAGAGCCTCTCTATTCCCTTTCTTTTATACTTGAAAACTGATCAACCTGAATCAGTTAATAATATATTGCTACAAACAAGCAGCACTAAGCAAACAAAACACAATAACGTTCTGGCTCTTTCCAGCTACTTTCTATGAAGTAGCAAGTTTTCGAGGCACTTGATCTGCCTTATAAATTATTGCAGGCAACTAATAAATGTATTACCACTAAAATAAACAAAAAAAGAAAACCCTCTATCTTTACAGCCTGTGATAGTATTTCCTTGCCACCTCCTGTTTGGCTGCTAAGTCAATGGCACATATTTTAGGTTTTGGTTATGATATCATGCCATTTCTAATACGAATTATTTGTTATTGCATCTGAAGAACAAATTTGTAAATGACATTGTGTAGGGAGCCAGTTTTCTCAAAACTATTTCTCAAGACTGTATACTAAGCTAGTATTTTTAAACTTATTTTTTGCTACAACCCAAAACAAAAAACACAATTTATATCATTCAATAAACAGATACAGACATAAACCTGTATGCATACACATGGATACCAGATGGGCCAACACTATGTCATATCTAAACTGGGACTATTACTGTCAAACCCATATGTGTGGTATGGGTATCTGAAATTCCCTTTATGAGGCTAAATTGATTTTTCACATGAATTTTTAAAAATTTGCTTGAAAACTGCTGAGTATTTTGTATTTTGGTATTTTTAGTAGAGACAGGGTTTCACCATGTTGGCCAGGATGGTCTTGATCTCCTGACCTCTTGATCCACCTGCCTCAGCCTCCCAAAGTGCTGGGATTACAGGCGTGAGCCACCACGCCCAGCTAACTGCTGAGTATTTTGAAATGGTATTTATGACAGCTAGGTTAGTCCTTTGAGACATTAGATTGATAGGAATTTTATATCCTGATTTAGTGTTACATTTATTAAAGAGTTTTAATGATTAAAAATAAATAATAAATACCATGTATTATATGATAATCATGTTTCATTTAAAAGTACATATGTATCTTTTCACTTATGATTTATCCCCTTTAGTGTTAAAGTATATTTCCATTTGATCTAACTTTAATAGTACTTAAAAGAATTAAGAATAAACAGTGAAAACAACATTAATCTTTTTAATATCTGAAAGAGGTCTTTATTATTATAATAATAACTACTGATAAGAGATGCAACTTTACAATCGGAGTACTGAGTTTTCTTTTTAAAAAGAATGATAAAGGCATTGTGTAATTTCCTAAAGTTTAAAGTACTGTGAAAGTGCATCTTAATGTTGGAAGGGTAACAAATCCTGAAGTTGATTAGTAAGACAAAATATAATAGCATCACAGTTCTTTTTTAAAAACCCCTAACTACAAAGAAAATACAAATTTGGAAATTTAAAAAATAAGAATCTGTTTGTTTCTTTGCATTTCTGCCATACTCTCTGAATTTGTAATTTTTTTTTTTTTTTTTTTTTTGAGGCCCATTCACAGGACGCCATATGAACATAAAACTGTGTGGAAGTACCTGAAAACAATTCCAAATTTAACCTCTCAGCTAAATGATAAGCATCTGAAAACACTTAGTAAGACCGTCTTTTCCGAAACCTGGTTGAAAGGCAGCACAGGTAATAGACTAATGTGGGAAAAATTTGGCGAGATAAAATGCAGGCCACTATTTTGAGTTCTTTATCATTATTATGCTTAAAATTTCACTTGACAATTTCAGTTGACGTGGTAAAAATACACTATTTGGGTGTATTTCATTTGTAAGTTTATAAGTAGTGAAATGAATAACATCTCACATTTTAGTACATAGAGTTTAAGATATACACTAGTGTTTCTCTGCCTGGAGAATGAATCAGAATTACTCAGTGATCACATTGAGACCCATATTGTTAGGTTTAAACATCAGAATTTCTGGTTCAGTAGGTATAGGATGAGGCCTCAATTTCGTTTATAATACCTCAGGTAATGCCACTAGTGCAGGAACCACACTTTTGGAACCAATATCTGAGATACACATTTAGTAACAATATAGTGTTGATTTTCATAGGTGAGACAGCAGACGATCAATATGATTATTTGACTGAGTCAGGTACTAATCCAGATACAGGGAAAAAAGCCTCTCTGGATAGATTTTCATTTCCCAATTTTAGTTTTTGGTCCCTTCACGAAGGACTTAGTGGATATATTAATAGACTTGTTATATTTTAATTATGGGGGTAGGCATATAATTTAATACATTCTTTGTGTCAGAAGCATCCCTTTTTGTTCCTCAGAAAAACAAACGAAGGAAGATATTGCTATTATTATTCTCCACAGATGAGGACCCCTGAGGCACAACACAAATATCACACAGAGTATTCTTGCTTAGAATCGAGTTTCAAACACACTTCAACCAATTCTAAACTTGTTCTCTGTGTATTATGTCACTGTTAGTACAAACTGGTTTATGAAGATCATGACATTTAAAACCTAACTGGAATTTTAAAGAATATATGTCTATTGAAATAATTTACATATTTCCAGCATTTTCCCTCAATGATCTTCTCTCATAATTAGTTCTATTTAATCTGTGATCAAGCAATGAAAAATAAATCAAAGGAATTTTAAAGGGGATGAAATAATTTTGAAAGGGAATAAAGGACAAACATTCAACATCACTTTGCCATTAGATTGAGGATAGTAATTAAAAATGAATTTGTTTTATAAATCACTGAAAACATATTTATAATGGTAAAAAATATGGGAACAACCTAAATGTCCTTGAATAGAAGATTGGCTACACATATTTTGATATATGTATTCTATAGAATTCTAAACAGTGATTAAAAAGAATGAGCTAGATTTATATATATTGTTATAGAAACATTAAAGACAGTAAATAGAATAATTGCAAATTATATTAACACATTTATGAAAAAGTCTAAATTTATACACACACACACATATATACATATATCTTTTTTAAACTATACAAGTGGGTCCAGAAGGACATTCCAAAAATACATATTTTTAAAAATTGTTGCCTTAGTAGAGGGGAGTGAAATTGAGGGGTGATAAAGGGCTAAAATTAACTTTCTCCTACATATATTTGAGTTCGTTTTATTCTCTCACAGTAAATGTTCATTTGTTAATATTTGTAATTATACTTTTTTTCAAACATTTTCTAAAATTAAAATTAGAAACAAATGTTTAATTCTGATGGCACCTTAACTCAGGTAATTGATGATTAAAATATGAATTTTCAATCTTTCACAAGTGTCAGGCATTCCAACTTGCATTTCAATAGGGTGTACTTTCAACACTCAAAAATTAGGAGTCTCTGTGTTTACACCTACCTGTGTCAAAATCCCTCTCAAGTTTTTAAAGCATTTAGTTCCGACAGCTCAGATCTGTTTCACTACCAAAGAAGTCAACTCATTAAATACCTGACCTTTGTAGATTTCTTTGTTCATCCAATTTAATAAAAAGGCCCAACTAGGTGTCTGTCTCTCTCCTTTTTCTTTATTCATGTATGTGTTTCCCTCCCTCTGCTGTTATTTAAACTATTGCCTCTAGTAGCCCCTCATCACCAGGCTGCTGACTTTCAATCTGCTACTGGGGCTTCCATTTCTCTGGTGCAATTCCACACAGCTGTTTGTACCTTCTGGTCTCTTTTCTGGCCACTAGTTCTTAAAGCCTCATTAAGAAAGCTTCCTAAACTTACCATTATTCACTAAACCTCTTGCTCATTCAGTTTTTATAAACAATCAAACAGTAACAGGAAAACAATATTATACTTCTAAGTAGTGAATAAAACACATTATGTGTCTCTAAGTTAAAATGCTACAAAAATACGATTACTATATTATTATTTACTGACTATATTAATATTACTATATATGAGTACTTATGTTAAAATTACTGTATGTAATGTATTTTACAGATAGTCATCTCTCCATATACATGTGTAGGTAGATATAGTTTACTGAAGTCAAATGGAAGAATTTTTCATTAGATTACATTTTTATGGCCTGAACTAGGGACATTTTTATGATTGATAACCTAAAGCTCATGAAAACTAAAAGAACTGCCTGTTTAGTTACAACCTGTAACAATATCCCAGATCAAACTTTTATTATCTAGCTTTATGTTAATATTAAAACACATTTCTATAAAATATGTTTTTCTCTTTTATATCTATGTCACCTTTACTGTTTTCTTTGTGTAGTCCTTTGTCTTACAGTATTATTTCCCTTCTATTTCTTTCATTTTATTTCATTCTGAACCCACTTTGGTGAGGTTGTATCTCAAAAACTCCAAAAGTCCTCATTTTCATTAAATTTTGTATTTATTTTTAATGCTGAAAATATTTTTATGTTACTAAACTTCTAACATTTCTTTAACCTGCATATATTTTATTTTCTGTTGTGGTTTATATTTTATTTAACAACTAAAAATATGGTAGCTAAATCTCATGAAATATGTAGTGGGCGTCTTTTCTAGACATAAATTAACCATAATTCAAATAATTTATTCTTATAATAGAAGAAATAAAATCTTTAGCTGAGATTTAGTATAAATCTAATCTTTATGTAGACTGATCAAGAAAAAAAGGAGATCCAAGAGAAACCCAGGAAAGGAAGGCTTCACTGCTGAATTTTACCAAACATTTTAAAAAGAATTAATATCAATTATTCTTACATTCTTCCAAAAATTGAATAGGAGGGTATACTCCCAGACTAATTTTATGAGGCCAGCATTACCCTGACACTAAAGGCAGACAAGATAAATGAATTCAGTAAAATTGCAGGATACAAAATCAACATACAAAAATTAGTAGTGTTTCTCTAGTAATAAAATATTCAAAGAGGAAAATAAGCAAACAATTCTATTTACCAATAACAACAAAAAATCTAACCAAGGAAGTGAAAGACCTGCAAACTGTAAAGTAGAAAATATTGATAAAAGAAATTGAGAAAAATAGTAATAAATAGAAAGCTGTCCTTTCTATGCTCATGGGTTGAAAAAAATAATATTGTTAAAATGCTCATACTATTCAAAGTGATCTATAGATTCAGTGCCTTCCCTATCAAAATTTCATGACATTTTTCACAGAAATAGAAAAGCAATTCTTAAATTCATATGGAACCACAAAAGAACCCAAATGGCCAAAACAATTTTGAGCAAAAAGAACAAAGCTAGAGGCATCACACTCTCTGATTTCAAAATACATTGAAAAGTGATTATAATAAAAACGCAAGGCAATGGCATAAAAACAAATATGTTGATATGGTAAGGCTTTGTGTCCCCATCCAAATCTTATCTTGAATTGTATTGCCCATAATCCCCCTAAAACCCACATGCTCAGGGAGAAACCAAGTGGAGGTAGTTGAATCATGAGGGCAGTCACTCCCATGCAGTTCTCATGATACTGAGTGAGTTCTCATAGGATCTGACGGTTTTATAAGGCGCTGTTCCCACTTTGCTTGATTTTTGACAAAGGTGCTAAAAACACTCAGTGGAGAAAGGACAGTCTCTTTAATAAATGGTGTTGGAGATAAATGGTGTTTGAATTTATAAGTGATGACTTACAGTATCTGTAGAAGAAATTTCTAAGCAACAAAGTGATCAGGATATGGCCTGGCTATTTCTAACAACCTTGCTAGACTTCAGATTTGCTTGAGGCCTGTAGCCTCTTTCTTTTGGTCAATTTCTCCCTTTTGGAATGGGAATGTTTTTCCAATGCCTTTTTCCCCATTGTATCTTGGAAGTAAATAGTATGTTTTGATTTTATAGGCTCATAGGTGGGAGGAGTATGGATTCAAACTCAGATAAGACCTTGGACTTGGGACTTTTGAGTTAATGCTGGAGCAAGTTAAGACTTTTGGGAATTATTGAGATGGGATAATTGTATTTTAGAATGTGAGAAGGATATGAGATTTGGGGGCCAGGGGCAGAATGATATAATTTGGACATCCCCTCCAAATCTCATGTTGAGATATAATTCCTAGTGTTGGAGATGTGGCCTGGTGCAAGGTTTCTGGTTCTTGGGGGTGGATCCCTTGTAACTTGGTACTGTCCTCATGATAATGAGTGAATTCTCACAAGATCTGGTTGTTTAAATGTGTATGACACCCTCCCTTATTCTCTCTCCTGCTCCTTCTCTCTCCATGTGATGCGTCTGCTTCCATTTTACCTTCTACTATGAGTAAAACCTCCTTGAGGCTTTCCCTGAAGCTGAGAGGATGCCAGCACCCACCATGCTCATGCAGCCTGCAGAGCCATGGCCAATTAAACATCTTTTCTTTACAAATGACCCAGTATCATGTGTTTCTTTATAGCAATGCATGAATGACCTAACACATGCTGTATTATAGAAACTCATAACTTAGATATAATGAACAAGTTCAGATACAAACTATCATAGTTGACTCAAAAGAAGGATAACTTGAAGGATAACTAAAATAATGTATTAAATTGGTAATTTAAAATATTCTCACAAAGAAAATCCCTGACCCACATGGATTCATAATGAAGTCTGTCAAGTATTTAAAGGAGACTTTATAGCACACGTATTGAACAGTTAAGAATAAAAGTTAATTTATAAAAATGCAATTAAGAAATTCAATTCAATTTGCCAATAACATCAAAAATATAACCTGCTTAGGAATAAATTTTATAAATGAAGTGCAAGACTTGTACATTGGAAACTATAAAACATTGTTGAAATAAATTAGTAAATAAATAGAAAGTAATTCAATGTTCATAGATCTACATAATTAATATTGATAAGATAACAATACTATTTATATTGATCTACAGATTCAACACAATCCCTAACAAAATACCAATTGCCTTTTTTTGCAGAAATTAATAAGCTGATCTTAAAATTCATATAGAAATTTAGGGGATGCAAAACAGCCAAAACTTTTTTGAAAACAAATTATAAAGTTGAAGGACTCATACTTCTCTATTTCAAAACTACTACAAACCTATAGTAACATAACAGTGTGATACTGGCATAGATATATATATAGAGAGATAGATCAATGGAACAGACTGAGTCCAGAAATATTGTTTTAACTTGATGGTCTATTGGTTTTAGACAAGGTTACCAAGACAATTCAGTGGTGGAAAGAAAACTCTTTTCAACAAATTATGCTTGGAGAACTAAGATGCTAGATAATGAAGATAGACCATACACACTTATTTACTTACACCATACACAAATATTTACCAAACGTGAATCGAGAATATAAATGTAATAATTAAAACTATAAAACTTTTAGAAGAAAACTTAAGAATCTTCATAATCACAGGTTAAGCCATGCGTTTTTACACATAACACTGACAGTACAAGACACAAAGAAAACATTGAATAATTTGGACCTTATAAAAATTAAAATATTTTGAGCTTCAAAGAATAGAATCAACAAGGTAAAAATGCAGCCCTTGAAATGGAACACAGTACTTGCAAATCATATATCTAATAAGGGTCTCATGTCCAGAATGTGAAGAACTTTGTAAACCTCAATAACAAGAAGACAATTAACCGAATTTAAAAATGAGTATATTAGCTGAATAGATACATTTTCAGAGAAGATATAGCCAATAAGCAGGTGAAAATGTCCAATGTTGTTGTCATTAAGCAATTCCAAATAAAAACCACAATGGCATACTACTCCATCCCCACTATCATGATTAAAATATAAAAGAAAGTATTAAGTGTTGGTATGGATGTAGAGAAGTTGAAGCTCATACATTTCTCTTGGGATTGTAAGATGAAGCCACTTTGTAAAACAGTTTGGCAGTTCCTCAAATATTAACCATAATGTTACATTTGCCGCGTGTATTAGTTTGTTCTCACGTTGCTAATAAAGACATACCTGAGACTGGATAATTTATAAAGGAAATAAGTTTAATGGACTCACAGTTCCACATGGTCAGGGAAGCCTCAAAATCATGGCGGAGGGTGAAGGGGAAGCAAGACACGTCTTACATAGTAACAGACAAGAGACGATGAGACCCAAGTGAAAGGGGAAACCCCTTATGAAACCATCAGATCTCATGAGGCTTATTCACTACCATGACAATAGTATGGAGGAAACCGCCCCATGATTCAATTATCTCACACTGGATCCCTCCTATAGCACATGGGAATTATGAGAGCTACAATTCAAGATATGATTTAGGTGAGGACACAGCCAAACCATTTCACTTCTGGCCCCTCCCAAATCTCATGTCTTCACTTTTCAAAACCAATCATGTCTTCCCAACTATCTCCCAAAGTCTTAATTCATTTTAGCATTAACTCAAAAGTCCACAGTCCAAAGTCTAATCGAGACAAGGCAAGTCCCATCCACTTGTGCGCCTGTAAAATCAAAAGCAAATTCCTTACTTACTAGATACAATCAGGGTACAGGCATTGGGTAAATACAGCTGTTCCAAATGGGAGAAATTGGCCAAAACCAAGGGGCTAAAGGCCCCATGCAAGTCCAAAATGCAGCTGGGCAGTCAAATCTTAAAGCTTCAAAATGATCTCCTTTAACTCCATGTCTCACATCCAGGTCACACTGATACAAGAGATGGGTTCCCATATCTTGGGCGGCTCCACCCCTGTGGCTTTGCAGGATACAGCCTCACTCCCAGCTACTTTCATGGGCTAGTGCTGAGGGTCTGCAGTTGTTCTTTTCTATCACACCATCAGGCTGCAAATTTTTTGAATTGTTACACTGTTTTCCTTTTAAAACTGAATGCTTTTAACAGCACCCAAGTCACCTCTTGAATGCTTTGCTGATACCCTAAATCATCTTCCTCAAGTTCAAAGTTCCACAGTCCTCTAGGGCAGGGGCAAAATGCTACCAGTCTCTTTGCTAAAACATAGCAACAGTCACCTTTTCTCCAGTTCCCAACAAGTTCTTTATCTCCATCTGAGACCACCTTAGCCTGGATTTTACTGTCCATATCACTCTGAACATTTTGGTCAAAGCCATTCAACTAGTCTCTAGGAAGTTCCAAACTTTTCCACATTTTCCTGTCTTCTTCTGAGCCCTCCAAACTGTTCCAACCTCTGCCTGTTACCCAGTTTCCAAATCATTTCCACATTTTTGGATATGTTTACAGCAGCACCTCACTCTACCAGTATCAATTGACCTTATTAGTCTGTTTTCAAGCTGCTAATAAAGACATGACTGAGACTGGGTAATTTATAAAAGAAAGAGATTTAATAAACTCACAGTTCCATGTGACTAGGGAGGCCTCACAATCATGGCAGAGGGCAAGGGGGAAGCAAGACACATAATACATGGCAGCGGGCAAGAGAGAATGAGAGCCAAGAGAAAGTGGAAACCCCTTCTAAAACCATCAGCTCTTGAGAGACTTACTCACTACCCCAAGAACAGTATGGGGGAAACTGCCCCCATGATTCAGTTGTCTCCCACCAGGTCCCTCCCACAACATGTGGGAATTATGGGAGCTACAATTCAAGATGAGATTTGGGTGAGGACACAGTTAAACCATATCACCCCAGAATTCCACTCCTAAATACACACCTAAGAAATGAAAATATACATTAATGCAAAACTTATATATAAATGTTTATAGCAGTATTATTCACAGTAGCCATAATGTGGAAAAAGACCGAATTTCCATCAATGAGTGAAGGAACTTTTAAAAAGTATGTACATATCATTATAATAGAAAATTTTTTGGTGAAAAAAGTGATGAAGTACTGATATATGCCACAATTTGTGTAAACCTTGAAACCATTATGATAAATAAAAGAAGCCAGTCACAAAAGGTCGCAGGTTTATGATTGCTTTTATATGAAATCTCCAGAATAGGCCAATTCATCTGGACATCAAGTAACATAATGGTTGCCACCTTTGGGACGTCGGGTAAGGGACATTATTGCTGATGCATAAGAGTTTCTTTTGGGAATGATAAATGATGGGTGCTAATGAGTTGATGGGTGCAGCACACCAACATAGTACAAGTATACATATGTAACAAACCTGCACGTTATGCACATGTACCCTAGAACTTAAAGTATAATAATAATAATAATAATAAAAAAATTCTAACATTAGATTGTGATGAGATTCAACATGTTTTACATATACTAAAAATCAACAGAATAGTACATTTTAAAAGGGTGAATTTCATTGAATTGAATCTTAATAAGCCTTTTTAAAAATTGAGGTAAAATTCATATAATGTGAATCTTTTAGAGTGTACAATTCAGTGACATTTAACACATTCAAAATATTTTGGAGCCATCACAGCATCCAGTTCCCCCAAATTTCTACCATCCCAAAATGGAACCCCTTGCCCATTAAGCAATCACTCACCATTCCCCTAGACCCTGGTAGCCACTAACCTGTTCTCTGTTTCTATGGTTTTATTTATTCTGAACATTTTGTATGAATGGAATCATACAATATGTGACCTTTTGTGTTGAGTTCTTTCACTTAACATAGTGTTTTCATGGTTTATCTGCATTGCATTATGTACTTCATTGAACCTCATGAGCTGTTAATTGTTCCTTTAATAGCTGAATAATATTCTCTTATGTAAGCTATTTTTAAAAATGCTTTCAAAAATTCAGTTGGAGACCAACGGACACCACTAATGCAAGCCAGCTCCTAGAGATCTCTGTGACTGAAGTCAATTTCTTTTAATAAATTTGTTTAATATGAAAAGAGAAATACAAAAGATATTTTAAAAGTCCACTAGCAATGGGTTAGCTGAGACAAATCTTTTTATGAAATGATTTAAACAAAGTTAAGTAAAATGAAAAATTAGCATATCAGAGATATCAGTATGCCACCATTGAATATATCATACATGTACACTAAACTACTTCGGAAATATGATTTACCTGTGTTTTCCCACTCCCTTCAGAAAGCACCTTTGCATAGTATACTGTGTGGAATTCTGTCATATGAGAAAGAAATTTATTTCTTATAGATTTTCTATAATCTCTTTTATTAGAGTAACACTATTTTATGATGTATACATTCCTTTTACTACCATTAATCCTTTGATAGACAGTCCTCTCAGCTGTGCAGGACAGAGCTCACTGTCCCTTTCTTATGTTTGAGGACTCTGAGTTTCAAAATCTTACTAGTTCTACATAGTGAAGGGTAGAACCAAGCCTTTTGAGTCTGGGTCTTCTGAAGCCAACCTTTAGCTTTTTTTTACCCTTTTCCATGAATTACATTTTTCAATGAATAAAATTAAACTACAATGTCAAGGAACCATGTTTATTAACATGCATCATCAAACAGCCTTCACTAGAATAATATGTGACATTAATTGATACAGGTTTTGATGGGTAATCTAAAATATCTTTGCTGAAATGCTGGCTTATGGAAATCAGTGCTATTGCTTTTATGATCTTTTCTACTGTGAGAACAGTCTTGCATGGTGATGCTAATTCTCTCCCTGTTATCTGTTATCAGTAGAATGGCTCTTGATGTAATATGTCCTTTTTATGGCACTAGTCTGAATTTAATGTTCAAAGTAAATTTTAATCTTTTAAATATCTGCAAAATATACTCTTTTTATAAAAGTGGTACCAATAAGAGAGTTAAGATGATTTTTTAATGACAAAGGAAAATAATAAATATGTGTTTATTTTAAAACTTAAAATAGAGCATTGAAAAACGTGATTATATAGCACATTATAAATAGACCAAAAGTCAAAAGAAGATGTAAAATAAACTTGTAATAAGATGTATTGGCTAAAAATCTTGTATTTTATGGCAAAATGAATCAAATAGTCACTCAGTTTTGTACCCATAAGGTGATACAGTTTTATCCCTATGAAATTGGAGATTTAGTAAAATTGATACATTTAGGATTAAACTGTGGTATGACTTAATATTAGAATCACAGCGAAGATTTCAGAAAAATATTTTGAGTTATTATGTACTTCAATCAAAATCTAAGCTAGACAACAAACATAGAAGAAATAAGATTGCATAAAATTTGTTGGTGTATTTTAAGGTAGATATTTTTTAACAAGTTTTTTTTTTTTTTTTTTAAGTAGCCACAGGGACTGTTAAATGTTAATGTCTGAAGTAAGTTAAAATAACCTTTTCACTGGAGAGAACAAAAGGTTTGACTTTAATAGTCAACAATTCATATTTATTATCAGAAAGAATGACTGAAGAAACCAACAATTTGAAACCTCGTATTATTGTTTATGTAGATTATTATCAAGATTAACTGGCTTATACTAGAAATCTTGAAAAGCCAATTAATCTGGTTATCCAAGTATATATTTTAAAATCAGTAAAAAGTGGAGAAACCACCTGGACTTTATATGTCTTAAGAATTGATATTTTAAAAAAAATTTAAAAGACCTCTCTGAGATTTTTGTTTGTTTTAGTAGAAGGGCTTTTCATAGCAAATTTTAAAAGCTTAATGGTATACAACTTGGAGTCAGAAAAAAACACCTTCTTTTGGTGTTGTAAGTGCTTCTATTTATTTTCAGAGGTAAAAAATTCTTAGCTCTTCCACCCGAATACCTATGAGTGTAAGAACCATAATGCTTTTTTCAGGCATATGGGGAATTCTTCAACATCCCGAAGCTATTTGTTCCTCCCCGCTCCTAGCAGGGCTAACTCTAACATACACATGCTCTTGATCTGAAACATAACTTAATCTGCAGTGGTCAGACATAATAGTTATTCAAAAAATAGTTGATACATAAATCTATGCATTAAGTAGTATTGGAAGTAATTTCCAACAATGTAACCTTTAATACACAGTACTGATCTAAAGTTCATTCAGGAACAATATATTTATTGCTAGATGATAATCTGAAATAGATGTAGTTCATGCATTCTTCCAGATAAACTAATGATTATCATTCAATTATAATGCTGAATTCTAAGGCCATATATCAAGGTGCCATTCTTTTGATCTTCCCATGTAAAAGTGATTTTTAAATTCTTAGAAATAGTCTATTATGCTTGGTAAAGGGTATTCTATTAATTAGTTTTGTGAAAATCTTAGTTATGTTTATATTAAAGTGTAAACTTTTGGGAGAAATATATTCAATGTTATTGAGCCTTTTTGTAGTTACTAAATCCTGTAACTGATCATATTTCCTCCCTTTAAAAACTATTTGATTTAAAATATATATGACATTGTTTTGATATAAATATTAAAACATTGAAATGTTTTAAAAGTAAGGAAAATGGAGCTGAAATTGTCCCCGTATCCAGTATTACCTCCTTGCAAAGATATAGAATTTCACACAATATTATTCTTGTCTTCATCAGTTTTTCCTATAATATTTATCTTCATTATGTTTCATTAACATTTTAAACAATATTGTCTATATTTTTGAATGCTCACAAAATAAATCCTTTTAGATAACAAATGAAATCCTTTACTGAAAAAATTCAAAGGCTTTGATTTTAATATGTATTATTATGCATAATAAGAAACTGTTTTCCTTCTCTGGAAATTTTTAATGTAAATGTGAAATATTTGAAGAAATTATAAAAAATAAATTAATTTGTATATGTTTTTGAATCTGACTTCAAAATGATACACGAGGCTTAGACATACATGTGTCATTTGATAACTGTCTTAAGTATATATAAATCAAAAAGCATTTTCATTATTACTTCAACTATAAAAACACAAATTCAGTAAGTACTTCAAATCTTGGAAGAATAACTTGAAAACTACAATAAGTATTGTAAAAGGTGAGGATGAATGAGACTGAACTTGAAGAAACTGTGGGACATAAATGAAAACAGACTCTCATCAGCACATAGGTCCTCTGCATGTGGACGTGATTACACAGAGATGTGTAAAGTCTTAGTGATATCAGTGTGGTCTTGAAATACTTAAATACCCTTCAAGACAAATTATACCTTCAACTTAACCACAAATCAATGAATACATCCTATGATAGGATGTCTAAAGACCATATATATGTATATATAGCCAGAATATATATGCATATATATAGCCAGAATACTCCTATAGTAACTCTTAAGTACACAGTGATGGTCAGCAAGTGATAAAATACTAAATACTGACTTGGAGCTTAGCCGAACAGTTGGATGGACAAGTCATGAACAACTGAAATTCATAATTATATTAAATAAACACAATTTCTAAACTGTTCAATATTTATTATTCATGCTTACTGTTTGGAATCAGGCATATCTACATTAGTTTTGAACCAAACAATGTTAAAATAGTCACATGCTTATACAATTACTTACAGGAATAACAAAAGTTAACTATATTTTAGGTACCTTCATATACTTCTTTAATATTTTGACTAACTAGTACCTTAATAGATGTCCATTCACTAGGTCATATATTTTACAAGTCTAAAAAATTCATATTATTATCCTAAAAACAACAGGCAATAAAAAGGTTTAATTATCATAAATTCCTATAAATTTTGGGAATAAACTTTTAAAGTTAAGCTCAACATTCACCTAATTGAACTGCTAATATTTCTGTAAACACCACTTTTTTTTTGGTCATACAGATATGTTACACTTCATCAATCTTTTTAAAAAGGTAGTACATATTTTCCTATCATGAATACTGTGGTCCTGAATATATATTTACAGTAACTTTTACTTGTATTTTGGATTATTTATTTGTGACAGATTTCTAAATTTAAAAGTAATGAATAAAAATGTGGGAATATTTTAATATCTCTTGATACTTGTCTACAAATGATAGGAAATGTATCATCCCACTGTTACATGAGAATGCCATTATTGCTGCATTATAAATTTTAAGGCTTTGGTAATGCAAATGTTGAAAATCACCCTCTCCCCATATTTGAGAGTCACTACTGGCTCTGACTGTCCCTGCCAAGCAGGCTGCCCCTTTTCTTTCTCTGTCCTTATTTTTGGTGTTTCCTGCCACTTTTCTGTTGAACTCCAGTGTTCTCTCTTGGATAATGTATTTGAGGTATGGTTTTCTCATACATTATTTTTGTCCTTATAAGTGGATAAAGTGTCTATGAGATGCCTCTAGTCAGTCATTTTGAACCAGTCATACCTCATTTTAAAAATCAGTATTCCTTTTATTCTAATTGAACACTCTGTAATTGATTATTTAAAAGATAATTCCAATTTTAAGTGCTCTCCTAAGTATGTCCTAGCCTGCTTTTAAGTGAATTCTTTAAAATACTTTTTCCTGTACTCTGCTTCTGGCAAACTGGGTAATTCACTGTTCTTTATCAACCTTCCCAGCTTGACTGAAGACCATGAAGTACTCCATGTTACCTGCTTCTGTGTCTTGTTCATTTGATTTCCTATTATACAAATATTTTTCCTTCCATTGTCTGTCAATCAAAATTGTATCTACATTTCAAGATCCATCATAAATGCTTCTTTTTCATGAAGTCATTCCATATCTTTCCCATCAGGCACAATTTATTTCTTCTTCAGACCTTCATATCATTTTAGGTACTCATTTAGGGATATTTGCCTTGTGATGCTTCTTATAATTATATACTTTGTAATTTCCACAGTACCAGAAGAGTATTTGTTTTTATTTTGGAACAAAGAGTATCAATATTTGAAGGCAGTTTCAATAGAAGCTCTGAGCTCAAAATAGAATAAAATAAATTTCTTTACATCCCTTCCAGTTAGCTGTATAATATTTACATATTTGCTTTTTTATTCTCAAAATAAATATCCACCTTTATTTGCATATTGTCTTCTACAAGTTATTGCATTATTCTAAGCAAGGTTATTAGACTTGTGTCTTAAAATAACTACTCCTGGTACCTTAGAAGAGGAAAAATTGGACCTATGCAAAATAATCCCATTTCCAAAGATTATTGAATATAATAAAAGCTATGAAGAGGCCATTTATTGCTTTGTTATCTCTGCAATCATTTAGACCTTATAAAGAGATTCCATAAATTAATCCATCTGGCTTAAAATTTATATAACTTTCCTGTATTTTTCCTAGGCTTCCATATAAGGGCCTGAGAAGAAAATTGACTATCAAAGAGTTTTATCTTATTCCTCAATAGACAGAATTCTAAGGAAAAAAAAAAAAAAAAAGACTTGATCTTCAAATATTTTATAAAATTCTTTGGAGAGAAATACTATAGGGGATCATTAATTAAGCTTTCATTTATTCGACGAGTGTTTTTGCTAAATGTTTAAAATTATCCAGGCTGTGTGATATGAGCTGGAGATACAGAGAGCAGTCAGAGTTTCTTCTCTCAAGAGGTTACAGTCTATTGACAGAGACTGAAAACAAAGGGTGCCATGGCAAAAATTCTGTGAAGAAAGATAGCAGAGGAGGCCTGTTAATTAGACTGGATGAGGGCAGGGCTGAGGTCAGAAAAGGCTTCCCTGGTAGATAGATAACACTTAAACTCAATTTTATAGGGCAAGGAGGGATTTGCCGCTGACAATATGACCTTATTCATCCAATTACAGTTCCTTGAAACTTTTAAGTCCTTCTAGAACGGCTGATTTTAGCTGAAGGTCTTTGTACCAGAGAGTGGGAAATCTTTAGCAAGATTCACAATCATGATTGCTTTAATCAAACTTTGTAACTGGCCTTTAACTTTTCAAAAAGTCACTATCAAAATGATTAAAGTTTCCCTAGTATTTTTAATTCTTTTGTAATGCCTTTTGTTCGTTAATAAAAGTATAGTTAAGAGCTATTTTCAAATATGGGGTCCTGCACTAGGAGATTTCTCAAGTCCTTATGAGAATAGTTCTTTGACTTTTCATGTAATAGAAGCTAGGTATATAAATACTTTTATGAAACTTATTCCTAACCAACTTGATTTTGATAAATTCCTTTACTTTTGCAGAGTCTGGGAATCATTATTTAATGGGCTGGAAATCAGTATTATTTCCTTATTGTCTGATTTTTCTTAAATGCTTGTATTTTTCTTAAAAAATACATGAAATCATTTTATGTATTTTGAATATTTGAATAAGGAATCCATGCTATTTGTTTCTTCTCACTGGTTAAAAATTTCGAATACTTATATTTATCTTGCATTATTAACAAATGTCTTTTTTCTCACAGTTCCTACAGTTAACATCACTTTGTGCTCTGTTAGTAATATTTTAATTGTTCTTTGAGAGCTTAACTAGATAGTAATCTTTTTTAGACAGTTTTTATAGTATTTAAATAATTTTTCTATAAATTTGGGGATTTATGACAAATATTCTTTGAATTCTATTTTGAGAAGCTTTTGTAAATTCAGTTTCTGCTAAATTTTGTACTTTTCTCTGAACTCTTCATTTTAACTCCATTTATATTGTTAAATTTTTTGTTTGAATAAGGATCCTTTTCCTTTTTTATTCTCCTGTAGTACATCTATACAGAACTCACCTAAAATTTCATCTCACTCTGCATATATGTCTGAAATTTAAAAAAACAACTTTTATTTTCAAATTCTAAAATAATTTTGATAGATTTATGAATACACCAACTATGTTAATTTAAGGAAATAATTGAGGGTCAATTTCTGAACTCTGTTACAAATAATGTATTAGTCCATTTTCACACTGCTATAAAGGAATACCTGAGACTGGATAATTATTTATAAAGAAAAGATGTTTAATTGGCTCATGGTTCCACAGTCTGTATAGAAGCCATGATGCTGGCATCTGCTCAACTTCTGGGGAGGCCTCAGGAAACTAACAATCATGGCAGAAGGTGAAATGGGAGCCAGCACTTTATATAGCTGAGAGCAGGAGGAACAGAGAGAGGAGGGAGATGCCACAGAGTTTTAAACAATGGGATTTCATGAGAAATCTATCACTAGAACCGCATCGAGAGGATGGTGCTAAACCATTCATGAACAATTCACCCCCATGATCCAGTCACTTCCCACCAAGGCCCCATCTCCAACATTAGGGATTACAATTCAACACGAGATTTGGGCAGGGACACAGATCCAAACCATATCGAATGGTAAGAATTTTTTTAATTCTCATTGAGGTTGTTTATAAGATCTATAAAACTAACATACATTTGTACATATATATCTATATATACATTTTATATCTACACATAACTACATAAATACACACGCGCAAATTACACGCACAGAGCACTCCTATGTGTGTATGTATGTTTGTATGTATGTGTGTATCCTTCAGATGTTAGAATACATTTGAAAACTTCCAGAAATTAACGTACTTTGTAACTATTGATGAGTTACTTTATCATTCTGAGCCTTGGTTTCTTCATCTGAAATATGCACTAACAATGTATGATTTTCTGGGTTTTTGGAACACGTAGCACAGTGCATGACAAACATTTCATGCTTGGTATGTGATATTTATTCTTCATGGCATGTTTGGTATATATGAATAACAGGAATAGCTGTTTCTAGATTTAAGAAATCCAGATTAAAATGTTGCTTCTTAATGAGTCATTTATTTAGGAATAGCCCATCAACCCATTTGTCATTAAGATCTGAAAACATTAACCTCTATTTTACGGAGACCATCTAGTGAAAGGTATACTTACAGTTCTAATCAAGCACTGTTATGTTGCTCAATAATTAACAATGTCTTTTTTACAAGTCTCTTTAAAAAGAGACTTATTTTTAACGTCTCAGAAAACTTACAATCATGGAAGAAGGCAAAATGGGAGCCAGTACTTCATATGGTTGAGAGCTGAAGGAAGAGAGAGTATGGGAGGGTGCCACATAAGTTGTTCTCTTAGGAACAAGTAACTCATACTACCAAATCTCTTTCTAGACTTGTTTTTGTATTATAATGTTTGTATCTTAAACATGCATTCATAGGCAGACATATATTTACTTTTATTTTAAACTGTTTAAATGAACATATATTACTTTGTAATATATTTTTTAACTGAAAATGACACATACTAAATAACACATTGTAGTCTTATTTTATCATAATTGAAACAATATCCCTAAGCAATATATTTCAAGAATGAGACAGAGAGGGGAGGGAAGGGGAAGAAAGAGAGAATTCTATGTCAAATTACAAAGACTAGTATCGTCATGTGGAACTGCCACTGGTTGTCTTCAAATACTGGCTCAACCACTACTGGCTCATCAAGCCTGGGAAGGATGTTTAATTTTTCACTGCTTTCAGTTTCTGCAGTTGTAAAGTTGAAGCAATTATAGTGCCTGATTCATAGGGTTATAATATGTTTAGTGTAGTGTCTGGCATATAATAAAGTGTTCAAAACCAAGAAAGAGTCAAACAATATTTGCTGTCATCTTGTGAACACTAATTTTTTTTCTCTAGTTTTTTTTTCTCTGTTATATTTGCATAAGCTTCCATTTAATTGATATATCATAGCATCAGGACATTTCACCCCTAAACACTTCAGAGTGTATCTAGGATTCAATATTTGTTTCTGACACTTTATTTTTTAAGGCAAAATTTATATACAGTGATGTGCATATATATATATATACCTTAAATATATCACTTGATGAGTTTAGACAAATACTGTATCCCAGATCCGTAGCAAGCTATCAAACTTTACCATCACCTCAAAAGTTCTGTTTATACTTCTTCCCAGTCAGTCTCTTGTCTATCCCATAGGGGCAATGGCTCTCTTTTTTTTTTTTTTTTTTTTTTAATTCTCACTATGAATTAGATTCACATGAATAATTTAAAACTTTATAATGAAATCAGACAGCATGTACCCTTTTGTGAAAACTTTATTCCAATTAACATAATGCTTCTGAGATTTATCAATGTTGTATGAATCAATAGTTCATTCCTTTTCATGGCTGAGTAGTATTCCATTGCAGGGACATACCAGAGCTTCTTTACATATTTTCTTCCAGATGGACACCTGAGCTTTTTATGGCATTCAACTATTATGATAAAGCTGCTAGTAACATCCTTGTACCAGTCCTTTTTGGACATCTACTTTTATTCCCCCTGAGCAAATACCTAAGAGCTGAATTACTGGGACATAGTTTAGAAGTATGTTTCATTTAAAAAAAAAAAAAAAAACTGCCAGATATTTTTGCAGAGTAATTGTATAATTTATACTCCCACCAACAATGTGTGAGAATTCTAGATGTCTCACATCCATGCCAATATCTGATTCTTTCAGTTTTTAAACCTTTGGTTATTGCAGTCTCCCTCTTCTGTTTCCAAATAAATACACTTATTCAAAAATTCTGATTTGTATAAGTATGGGTGATTCTTATTTTTTCTTGTGCCTTTTCAGTAAGTTTAATTTTGTAAAAGCATTTTTAGCAATAAATTCAGCATTTTACAAAATTAAAAAATCAATTTAGCTAAAAACAGTTATGTATGTACTTGTTGTGCAAGTCATTACAGTACTTGTAGCTTGCGATACAATTTCAGGGACTTCTTTACATTGAAATGCAAATATACTGTATCCCAAACCAACTGGAGTAAAGATAATGGTTTCAGAGAAATGTGTTGGATGATGAAATAAATAATCTGAATTATGATGAAGAAACTACAAAAGAGATTCATGTGAGATATTTGAATATTTATGCTTTTCATATTAAACACAGTTTTTTCTGAAGTGATATTATGTAATATGAGGTTTTTAACATTATTGTTAACTAATTTAATTACTATTATTAGATACAGTCTTTTCATCTACATCTTTAACATTTCACTAATTTAAATTGGCCAAAACTTTTAAGATAATCTTTGCATTGGTAAAATTTGGTTATGTATATTAGTTTCAAAATTCATTTAAACCCTATAGTAGTAACTACAACAACATAAAATTATTACATTCAGTGAATAATTGACAAAATAACACAGTTAAAATACATGTAGATAACTTAGCATGACAATCTTTGATCTGGACATTGATTCTAGGAATATATTACACAATGAATGCAACACTGGGACTAAAAATCAGTCCTCCTCCTGCCTCCTAGACTAGCACTTGATCCATTTATTATACAGGCATTCCTCAGAGAAATTTCAGGTTTAGTTCCAAAGCACTGCAACACAATGAATATCATGATAACATGAGTCACACACAATTTTTGGTTTCCCAGTGCATATAAAAGTTATGTTTGCATTATCATGTAGTCTATTAAGCATGTGATTGCATTATGTTTAAAAATATATATACCTTAATTTATAATAGTTAATTGCTTAAAAAATAGTAATGACCATGTGAACCTTCAGTGAGTCCTAATCTTTTTCTGGTGGAGGGTCTTGCCTCAATGTTGATGGCTACTGGCTATTCAGGCTGGAGGTTGCTGAAGATTGGGGTGGCTGCAGCAATTTCTCTCTCTCTCTCTCTCTCTCTCTCTCTCTCGATGGAGTCTTGTTGTTTTCGCCAAGGCTGAACTTGAACTCCTGGGCTCAAGTGATTCACCCACCTCAGTCTCCCAAGTAGCTGGGACTTCAGGCATGCAGCACCATGCCCAGTTTGACTGTGGTAATGTCCTAAGAATATGGCAATGAAGTTTTCTGCATCAATTGACTCTTCCTTTTACAAAAGATTTATCTGTAGCATGTAATGCTGTTTGATAGCATTTTACCCATAAAACATTTCAAAATTTGAGTCAATTCTCTCAAACCCTGCCCAACTGCTTTATCAACTAAGTTTATGTTACATTCTAAATCTTTTTTAAAATTCACTGTTCACAACCTACTCATCAGAAGTAGATTTCATCTAAAGAAACTGCTTTCTTTGTTCACTCATAAGAAGCAACTCCTTGTTTTGTTTAAGTTTTATCATGAGAGTGCAGCAATTCAGTCACATCCGTAAGTAAGCTCCACTTTTAATTCTAGTCATCTTCCTGTTTCCACCACATCTGCAGTTTCCTCCTCCACCAAAGCCTTGAACCTATCAAAGTCATCCTTGAGGGTTGGAATCAACTTTTCCAAACTCCTGTTAGTGTTGATATTTTGACCCCTTCTCATGAATCACAAATATTCTTAATGGCATCTAGAATAATGAATCTTTTCCAGAAGGTTTTCAGTTTGCTTTGCCCAGATCCATCAGAATAATTATGTCCATGGTAGCTATAGACTTATGAAATGTATTTCTTAAATAATAAAACTTAGAAGTTGAAATTACCTCTTGATTGATAGGTTGCAGAATGAATGTTGTGTTAGCAGGCAGGTAAACAATATTCAACTACTTACACAATTCCATCAGAGTTCTTGCGTAACCAGATGCACTGTCAATGAGCAGTAGTATTTTGAAAGGAGTCTTTTTCTGAGTAGTTGATCTCAACAGTGGGCTTCAAATATTCATTATAGAATGCTATAAAAAGATATGCTGTCATCTAGGCTTGGTTGTTCCATTTATAGAACACAGGCAGAGTAGATTTAGCATAATTGTTCAGGGCCCTAGAATTTTTGGAATGGTAAATGAGTAGTGGCTTCAGCTTAATGTCACCAGCTGCATGTCACAGTCAGCTGACCTATGTGTCACCATCACCAGCTGTATGTCATCATCAACCTCTCCTTTGAAACTCTGAAGCCAGGATTTGACTTCTTCTCTCTTTTAACTATAAAGTACTAGATAGCATCTTCTTACAATAGAAGGCTGTTTCATCTACATTGAAAATCTGTTTAGTGTAGCCATCTTTATCAGTGACCTCAGCTCATCTTCTGGATAACTTGATGCAACTTCTGCATCAGCACTTGCTGTTTCACCTTGCACTTCTATGTTATACATATGGCTTCTGTCTTTAAACCTCATGAACCAAACTCTGCCAGCTCTCAGCTTTTCGTCTGGAGCTTCCTCACCCTGTCTTAGCTTACCTGAAATTGAATGGAAATAGGGCCTTGCTCTGGATTAGGTTTGGTTTAAGAGAATGCCGTGGCTGGTTTCATCTATCCAGACCCCTTAAACTTTCTCAGTATTGCAGTGAGGCTGTTTTGCTTCCTTATCATTCGTGTGTTCACTGTCATAGCACTTTTAAACTTCTACAAGAACTGTTCCTTTGTATTCACAGCGTGGCTTACTATATAGTGTAAAAGGCCTAGTATTCAGCATATCTCATCTTCCAACAAGCCTCCCTTACTGAGGTTAATCATTTCTAGCTGTTGATTCAAAGTAAGAGACACATGACTCTTCCTTTCACATGAACACTTAGAGGCCATTTTAGAGCTATTAATTGGCCTAATTTTAACATTGTTGTGTTTCATGGAGTAGAAAGGCCTGAGGAGAGGGAGAGAGATGGGGAAACAGTCATTGAGTAGGGCAGTCCAAACATGCACAACATTTACTAATTAAGTTCATTGTCTTATATGTGCATAGTTTGCCGTGCCCAAAACAATTACATCAATGGTAACGTCAATGATCACTGATCACAGACCACCACAACAGATACAGTAATAATGAAAAAGTTTGAAATATTGTGAGAATTACCAAAATGTGACACAGAAACACAAAGTGATCACATGCTATTGGAAAAATGGTGCTGATAAACTTGCTAGATGCAAGGTTGCACAAATCTTTGATGTGTAAAAAAATGCCGTATCTGTGAAGCACTGAAAAGCAAAGCACAGTAAAACGAGATATGCTTGTATTGTGTTGCCTGGAAGGAGGTCTAGTTTAACCTCAGACATCCAAGCAAGAACAACCTTTGCTTTAAAGAAGCATGTGAATCACTCCCCCACGGTCCCTGTGTATGAATTGTGACTAAGAAAGTCACACTAATTAGCACTCAGGTTAGAAAAAAAGCAGACATGGCAGGCATTTGATGACTTTTGGGACATTTTAAAAAAACGATTGTCCCTGAAAATGAAATTTGTAAAATTTCTATTTCTAGCAAGTTAATAAGCAAAGTGTACGAAAATATCTCCTGACAGCACTTGAGTAATTTGCTTCAATCTTAGGAAGTAATGTAAATAAGAAATGGAGAAAGACACCATCCTATTCTTACCCCCTTCCACGCTTCAGAAGAACTGGAATTAATTTAAGGTACATTAGAAATATTCACAAATGAGTATGTCTTTCTGACCTACAGGCATACAGTTTAACTTTAGGAATTGGGGTTAGATGACAGACTTTAGAGATTTATGTTATGGAGTAGGATATATTTGGGAAAACTCTTCTTTCTAGTAATAATCAGTCACCTTCTCCAGACTCTCTCCATTATTAAGTTCTATAAGTGATTGTCATCATGTCCAGAGCAAAGATAAATTAAAATTAAGGGTAGATATATATTGTTATTTATATAAAATAGGAAAAATGGCATTTTGTGTATTGGACGGTTATAAACATTAAAAAACATTCAATGGCTTTTCTGGTCCCATTTTTCTCACAATGTCTCAAATCTATTAATATTTATATGCTATGTTTTCTTCCCCTAGAACCTATCAGGCTTTTCTGGACCCATTTTTCTCACAGTGTCTCACCTCTATTAATAATTATATGTAATCATGTTTTATTCCCCTAGAACCCATCAGTTCTATGAGAGGATAGCAACTATATGTAATTGTCTGAAAAGAATAATCCAATGTACAAACATGCTTTTGTTATTCTTGTTATTTGAATAAACTATTTGAAAATGCCTATTACATTAAATTCATTGTTATAGAATACACTGAAAGAAATGTGTTGAAAGTACCGTAAGTGCAATATATGTATTAGTCATATCTATATCAAGGAGCCTGAGCAATGGTATACATTTTTTGGCTTTGTTTTTTTCAGTGATTGCAAATGATGGATTTTATGTAATACTGAAAGGCCTAGCTCGACCTCAAACAAATGTGTATAAAAATCTGATTGAAGGAAGTGATTCACCAGTCTCGTTCATACCTCAGAGTTTCCACAGCTTCATTTTGAGTGAAAAATTCAAAAACTCTACACTTGCTAAGATGTACCTACATTCACATGACTCAATGGTAAGAGATGAGTATTTGCTTTTTCTACAAGTAACAAGATAACATGCTTTTGTAAAACTTTATCTCTTCCAGACATTAAGATCCAGTATCTTTAGAGTCCTGAAATATTTAAGATAATATAGCCTTTAAAATATAAATGATATTATTAATATTGACATTTGACTAAACATTTTTGATAAAGGATGTCTTCAACAGCATCGTGACAACTGGCAAGGTTTGTATGGTATATTTGATAACAGACAAGGTTGATGTGGCTGGATCCCTGAAAGAAGGATAATAGTAGTTTCAGATAAGGGAGAGAGAATAGGTGATTTGAGGAGAGAGAGACAGGAAGACTAATTGATTATGAAGGACCTTTAATTCAAGTCAAGAAATGTGTGTTTATTATGTTTGTCACAAGAGCAATGCTACGATAGTCAAGTAGTTAATTTCATTACATTCAGAAATTCTTAATTGAGGAAAATATTTTGCATCTATATAATATTTCAAGACTATTAGCTGGTCAAAATTAAAAAGTTCCATATCTTTGTAAATCTCTGGATACTCCACATAGGATAGAGGTCTGAATTGACTAGAATTGTGGCTGATAGTCAGTTCTCAATTTAGAGTGATCAAAATGTCCACAGTAGAAAAGAGTCAAATAACCAATTAAAACCAAATTATTTGGCATTATGGGGTACAATCAGAAAAATCCAGAACTAATATCACATTCAAGAGAAATAAGCATGGATCATACCCAGAAAGAAAGACAAGGATAAAAATAAACAAGCCTATAAAAGTGTATTATTCATTTCACATGAATGAATGATGTTTCTTCTTGTTAGGGATGGAAAAAAAATGCATTTGCCATGTCAGTGGCCACATATAACGGATCTAATGCTATTTTAATCTGCTCTAGCAAATATGCCACGTTTAGCACAACAGCTATAATTAGGGCTGTTTCCTGATTTAATTTCTAGTAGTTGAATTCAGACTTCAAAGACCCTTTTTTTTTGAATGTTCAAACTCATATATTAAATGGGAATATGATGGGAATCACCAGATCTGTATTCTGCTTTAGGTCTTTAGGAGCAGTACTAATTTCTGGCATTCCACCTGAGATGTGATATTGTTTTCAATTTCCTATCTTGACCAGAGTGAGGAAAAGGGTAGAGAGAAGTTTCAGAGGCTTCCACTTAATCTTTACTGTGATAGCTCTTACTGCACAGGCCAAGAAACCAATGTGGAAACTCTACCCACTACCACGTATCCATTTAAATTATGCTTTTAGGGACCACGGATATTGCCCATGGGGTAGGCTTATGGACCCAGTGAAGCCACTGGGAACCAGACCTGAACCAAAACTCTACTTTTTAGAAATTCTGCCTATTTATTCTCTGTAACAGGTGACCATGATCACATTTTATGTATCAAGGCT